>NC_141040.1:58930000-58967500 GCF_052040795.2 Danio rerio | reverse complement strand
TATTTGATAGAATAATGCTTATAATTGTAAAGATGTAACTCACCCGTTCTCTGCTTTCCTCTTGAAGGACTCCTGCTCCGCCAGTAGCCTCTGGTGCTGCTCATACGCTGCCATCAGCCTGAAAAACACAACAATATCAGCATTATGTTGACTATAAAAACCCTTACCTTTACATCTATAACGACAACAATGTGCTGTATTGCAGGGACGAGCAATATGGACTCATCATATTTCTATTTTATAATTTATTGCAAACAAGATTATTTATATGTATTTACTGAGGCAAAAAAGTCCAGTATCTTCAGAAAAAAGGATTAAATGTCATGTTTTTATTTTATATTCTACTAAGTTCGAGAGAGTGTTTTTGTTTCATTCGTTCTGGATACCAGAGAGCGGCCTCATGCTTAATCTCCACACAGATTACTGAAGACAATGTTGAGTGAACTGGCCCTTTAATTCTATACTTAGCTGAAAATAAGTTTTTAAACATGAAAAATTTCAGTTTTTGGATGAACTGTGCCTTTAAATCTAAATGATCATACAATACTGAAATGAGTTAACACTACATATCTATCAATTTTGGGTGACCTGTCCCTTTAAGACTCTATAATACAGTATTTGAGTTTTTAACATCTAAAACTTTAATTGTGTGTGAACTGCCCCTTTAAGACTATAGGACATAATACCCTAGTGAAAACTCATTTTGAAAGCCTGAAGTGCAGATTTTGATGCCGTATGTCTGTAAGTGCTGCTCGTACGTGTTGATGTCGCTGCCGAAGTCCTCCAGAAAGTCCACCTTTCGTTGAGAGAAAGTGATGCGTGACTCCAGAGCCATGGAGCTGCTGAGCGCGCGGTCGAAACAGGCGATGATTTCAGCTTCGTTCTGCTGCACGTCTCCGCTGTACTCCAGCTCCAGCAGATTCAGGTACAGCTTCGGGTTCGTCTGCGGAGAGAAATGAGGAATATCAGAATCCAGCTCAAAATATGCGGTGTGCCGTTTCCTTCTGTCACTCCGATATATGGAGCTCAGACTTTAAAACACATACATGTAGTTGATCAAGATCAGTTCAGGTTTAAAAGTGTTGGTGTTGTAGCCCACCCCATTGCTACAGTCCTCAACTCCTTAGTTAGTCGTCAAACCTATAGCTACAGTCGTTGACACCGTAGTTAGTTGTCAAACCCGTTGCTACCGTCATCAACCTCATTGCTATAATCGTCAACACCGCAGTTATAGTGGTCAACACCGTAGTTAGTTGTCAACCCTGTTGCTACAGTTGCCTAACCCATAGGTACAGTCGCTCAACCCCGCTACTAGTAGTCCAACCCCGTAGTTAGAGTCAGCCAATCCGTAGCTAGTCGGTCAACCCCATTGCCAGTTGCCAACCACGTTGTTAGAGCTCCCAAAGCCGTGGCTACGGTCATCAACCCCGTTGCAACAGTTGTTAAACCTGTAGCTACAGTAATCAACCCCTTTGCTACAGTTGCCCACCCTGTTGCTCCAGTCGCTCAACCCATAGCAACAGTTGCACAAGCCAGACGCTAGTCGCAGACCCCGTAGCCGCAGTCCCCGAACCACGCAGCTAGTTTTCAAACCCTATTGTTACAGTCGTCCACAGCTGTTGTTAAAGTCATCAAAGCCGTAGCTACGGTTGTCAACCCGATTGCAACAGTAGTCAAACCCATTGCTACAGTCGCCCAAACCATAGCTAGGTCACCCAACCTGTAGATTAATTTTCCCAACCTGAAGCTAGTCGCCCAACCCTGTAACTAGTCGCCCAACCAAGTAGCTACAGCCGCCCAACCCCACTGCTAGTCGCCAACCCCATTGTTAGAGTCCTCAAAGCCATAGCTACAGTCAGCAACCCCATAGCTAGTCGCCCAACTCCCCAGCTAGTTATCAAACCCCATTGCTACAGTCGTCTAACCCTGCAATCACCCAACCCGTAGCTAGTCGCCCAATCCGAAGCTAGTTGCCCAACCCCATTGCTAGTCACTAACCCTGTTGTTAAGAGTCCTCAAAGAAGTAGCTACATTCGTCAAACCCATTGCTACAGTCGTCAAACCCATAGCTACAGTCGCACAACCCCCAGCTAGTCATCAAACCCCATTGCTAGTCACTAACCCTGTTGTTAAGAGTCCTCAAAGCCGTAGCTACATTCGTCAAACCCATTGCTACAGTCGTCAAACCCATAGCTACAGTCGCACAACCCCCAGCTAGTCATCAAACCCCATTGCTAGTCACTAACCCTGTTGTTAAGAGTCCTCAAAGCCGTAGCTACATTCGTCAAACCCATTGCTACAGTTGTCAAACCCATAGCTACAGTCGCACAACCCCCAGCTAGTCATCAAACCCCATTGCTACAATCGTCTAAGCCCAGTCGCCAAACCTGTAGCTAGTCGCTTAATCCGAAGCTAATCTCCCAACCCCATTACTAGTCACCAACCCTAGTGAATCCTTAAAGCCGTAGCTACAGTCGTCAACCCTCTTGCAACAGTTGTCAAACCCATAGCTACAGTCGCCCAACCGCGAAGCTAACCGTTAACCTCACTGCTATAGTCATCAAACCTGTAGCTAGTCACCAAACCCTGTATCTAAAGTCGCCAATGCTCTAGCTACAGCCGTGCACCAAAATAAAATGTCTACATTCACTGAGAAATGGATAAAATATTCCTTTTCAAAAGGGGGTGCTGAACACTGTATATAAGAATACATCAGATAAGACTTCTCCTGTTCAGTTTTAGTTTGTTTGCTGTGAGCGCACCTCATCTTTCTCCACAGCCTCCAGCAGCACCTTCTTGGCCCTGCCGATGCTCTTCTGCACTTTGACTAGCTGTCGGGCAAGTTTGACGCTGTAGAAGGAGGACTCGCTGCTGTTCCTCCCGTTGGTGATGGCGTCCTGCAGCAGAGCTTCCGCCTCCTCCATGTTCCCGTGCCGGCGCTCCAGACTGACCCGCCGCAGGCGAACCATCGCCAGACCCGGCACTGAAACCTCCACCGCCTTCAGGATGCTGCGTGCCTCATCGATGCTGCCTGCACACACACACATGCAATAAAGTCGGTGTAAAATCTAAATTTACAATGTTTATATTGCCAACATGCACTGTGTTCCCATCCACCGATTACAGCTGGAACAATTGCAAATAAAGCAGCGTTTACATCCAATGAGAAACAAAAGAAGAAAACCATCACTTCCTGAAAAACCAGAGAAATATCAGGCAGAGGAATTACAAATGTGTGTGTGAGGGTGTTTGGATCAATAATGTTGGTCTGCAGATATAAAAGTGTGTGTGAGGGTCTGTGTGTCATTAATGTTGGTCTGCAGATATAAATGTGTGTGTGAGGGTCTTTGTGTCATTAATGTTGGTCTGCAGATATAAATGTGTGTGTGAGGGTCTTTGTGTCATTAATGTTGGTCTGCAGATATAAATGTGTGTGTGAGGGTCTTTGTGTCATTAATGTTGGTCTGCAGATATAAATGTGTGTGTGAGGGTCTCCACGTTATTAATGTTGGTCTGCAGATATAAATGTGTGTGTGAGGGTCTTTGCGTCATTAATGTTGGTCTGCAGATATAAATGTGTGTGTGAGGGTCTTTGCGTCATTAATGTTGGTCTGCAGATATTAATGTGTGTGTGAGGGTCTTTGCGTCATCAATGTTGGTCTGCAGATATTAATGTGTGTGTGAGGGTCTTTGCGTCATCAATGTTGGTCTGCAGATATTAATGTGTGTGTGAGGGTCTTTGCATCAATGTTGGCCTGCAGATATAAATGTGTGTGTGAGGGTCTTTGTGTCAGTAATGTTGGTCTGCAGATATAAATGTGTGTGTGAGGGTCTTTGTGTCATTAATGTTGGTCTGCAGATATAAATTTGTGTGTGAGGGTCTTTGTGTCAATAATGTTGGTCTGCAGATATAAATGTGTGTGTGAGGGTCTTTGTGTCATTAATGTTGGTCTGCAGATATAAATGTGTGTGTGAGGGTCTTTGCGTCATTAATGTTGGTCTGCAGATATAAATGTGTGTGTGAGGGTCTTTGCGTCATTAATGTTGGTCTGCAGATATTAATGTGTGTGTGAGGGTCTTTGCGTCATTAATGTTGGTCTGCAGATATAAATGTGTGTGTGAGGGTCTTTGCGTCATCAATGTTGGTCTGCAGATATTAATGTGTGTGTGAGGGTCTTTGCATCAATGTTGGTCTGCAGATATAAATGTGTGTGTGAGGGTCTTTGTGTCATTAATGTTGGTCTGCAGATATAAATTTGTGTGTGAGGGTCTTTGTGTCAATAATGTTGGTCTGCAGATATAAATGTGTGTGTGAGGGTCTTTGCGTCATTAATGTTGGTCTGCAGATATAAATGTGTGTGTGAGGGTCTTTGCGTCATTAATGTTGGTCTGCAGATATAAATGTGTGTGTGAGGGTCTTTGCGTCATTAATGTTGGTCTGCAGATATTAATGTGTGTGTGAGGGTCTTTGCGTCATTAATGTTGGTCTGCAGATATAAATGTGTGTGTGAGGGTCTTTGCGTCATTAATGTTGGTCTGCAGATATTAATGTGTGTGTGAGGGTCTGTGGGTCATGAATGTTGGTCTGCAGATATAAATGTGTGTGTGAGGGTCTTTGTGTCATAAATATTGCAGATTGCTTGGCTGAAATGTTGTATAAAATCAGAGTGAATAATGATTTGTGATGTAATTACCCTGCTGCTCCTCAAAGGCGGCCCAGAGCAGGTGAACGTTGGGTTTTTTGGGCAGGTGGACGGTGCAGGCCTTCTTGTAGATGTGGCGAACTGCTTCAGTGCTGTAGCTCTCCAGATACTTGGCGTACTATAGAAAACAAGCAGGAGAGAGATAGAGAGAGAAGGAGAAGAGAAAAGCAGAGAGAAAAAGGAAAGAGGCAGAGAGACAACAGAGAGAGGAATGGAGAGAGGGAATAACAGAAAGAAAAAAAGGAGAGAGCACAAAAATTGAACCTTCATTTCACATCCTCGCCACTGCTGAATTTCCATTGACAAGATCGTTTTGAGAATTTCTGTGTTAAACCCATCAGCACCTTCATGGAACCAATAAGATAAGATTCTGTAAGGTAGAAGGAGACGGAGAGGTGCAACGTAGTTGGCAAATGCTGCAGTCAAATCTTGTGTGGCAAGCAGGCCATCCCCTAATATAACAGATACAGTCAAATATCAACGTTACACGCAAAGAGTGCAGCAAGTTTTACTGTGGAAGTGATGAATTCGTTGATGGGGAAGCATAGGGTGGACAGAGGGCATGGCGGAGGGCGCGCGGCGACAGAAAAGCGGATTTACCTTGATCCAGAACTCCTCGTAGAGCGCGCAGGCGATCAGACAGCGCTCGAACAGCACCACCACACGCTCCGGCGTCCCGTTCTCCAGCTCAAAATCCAGGTACTCCCGCCAGTTGTTCAGCTGCGTCTTCTCCAGCGCTTTGACGTGGAAATACGGACGCTTGATCTGCACAATGCAAGGTGAGGTTATTTACATTCCATACATGCAAAGTTGAGTGCTGTTGGGTTACTTTCATGCACTCTGAGCTGATTTAGAGGCTTAATTTGGTAAAAACTTTCTTTGTATTTTAGCAACTGGAATAATTTTTGGATCTTATTTTGACACATACTTTGGGAAAATGCACTGAAAGATTATAAAAACAAATCCCCTATGGGGAAATTTACTACACTTGTGCTGGTGGCTGTTTTTGCCCCATTGACTTCCAATAATAAAGCCGATTAGTGTAGGCCAGGGGTGCCCCACTCTCGGTTCTGTAGGGCTGGTGTCCGGCAGACTTTAGCTTCAACCACACCTGATCAAGCTTTATGTATACTAGAAACTTCCAGACAGGTGTGTTGAGGTAAGTTAAAGCTAAACTATGCAGGACACCAGCCCTAATGGACCGGGTTTGGGCATCCCTGGTGTAGGCTATTATTAGAGCTCAATGTTGTGTATCTAATAATTTATGGAATACAAATCGCAGTCATAAATATAATGTGCGGAAATAAAATTCATGCATCTGTAATCATGATATTGTAAAGGAGAACGGAGCGTACTCGTAATTTTAGGAGGGTACAATTCCAAAATCTACCGTCGGACCAGACATAGATGTGACATTTTCTTTGTTTGTATACGACTGATGAATTTACGATGAGTGTACTTTACAAACGTAAAACACTTTCACTACGGACACGAAGACCTGATTATGACTTCAAATCAAAAAGCTTCATTCCCCTGTTAAGATTGTCACCACTCTCACAGGCATTAATAAACAAATGAGAGCCATCGATCGCGCACAGTGCACCAGTGTGATCCTGATTCCAGACTAAAGAAAGCTCGCTGAGCACTTGAGCTCCCACACACAGATTTTTGCTATTCCCTCTTTGAGAAATGTCCGTCTTGAGCTGTAATTGAGGTTGAGGTCTATTTTCGCTGTGCTCCTTAGGATAGTGACCTAGTGTAACGCGAGTTAACGTCACAGGCAGCTTGTGCAGAATTTCTCAAGGAATTATTTAACGGTAACAGTATGTTTATTGTTTTTTTTAAACAGACAGACCCTTGATATAATGAAGATGACGGCAAAAAATAGTATCATAAGTTTATCGGGTGAAGGACTATCCCCTTAGATATCCTTTTACAGCCTAAGTATACATGAATAAATGCCAATTTGTTAGTCGGAGCTCTAGAGACATCGTATAGCGTGCCGCAATGCTCCGTCTACCGTGTTCTAGTCCGCTACTAACCTGAACAGGGGCTTGTGGTGCTATGAAATTACCACAATCTACTAAAGATAATAACACGAACTCTGTTTGAATCATTCAAAACATAACAATTTATTAGTCAGATAAATGTATTATGCCAATTCAATCAGTCAATTCATAAAAGATCAATACAAAACATCAAATTATCAAAGATAAATCCAAGATGAAAGAGATGCATTCCTGACTTTGAAATATACATAACATGGAGCAGGCTCCATGTTATGGGCTGATCTGGTTAGGCAGAATCGCCCTGCGTCTTTCTTAAACCTTACCTTAAATAATCCAAGAATTCCCTCAAGGAAGGGGGTGTGAATAACAAAAGGCATTCACACTTAGGGAAAAGTCACACCCTTCACAGTGGTTCAAAAGATGCCTGAAGTTATATATTTATTGTTTTGATTATATCTATTTCTGAGAGAATGAGACCATTGTACCAATCGCACTGAGACATTTCAAATGATATCAAACATGATAGTTAAAGTCAGTTTGGTTATCTAGAACATTCAAACATTGAAATGACCATATGCGTGAGTTGGGGGGATGAAGCTGAGTTTCAGCATACTCAGATGCAAATGCAGCAGGAACTGGTTTTTCCTGCATTCCCCCCTGGTGGGTTGTGGAGTCCATTGGCCCTGTATTCAGCTCATGTTTTGAATTGTCAAAGACATCAAAAATATTTGTAATATTTCAATTTCCTACAGTCAGTTAAATGTTTGAGGGTTTATGCCTACTAGAGGCGATGCAATATTTTTACGAGACCTCTTATAGATCAAATGCATATTGATAAATTGTTTAAAAAACTTGGGATTAGGGATGCCAATTTCCACAAAATCCAGCGATCATCATTTAAAATAACGAACAGACACATCTGGAATTGAAGATAATGATTTATCGGTTAACTGTTCGTTATTTTAAATGATTGATTTTAACAGTGGAGTGGCGCTTTTTGATTCGTACTCGTAATCGGGTGTCCGTAGTGAAACTATTTTGTGTTTGTAAAGTACACCCATCGTAAATTCGTGAGTCGCATACAAACAGACAAAAAATGTCGCATCTACTATTCTGGACCAAGGTATGAGACTATTTATCAGAACTAAATGGAAACTCAGATCCAATGCGACCCATTGCTTTTTCTTATGCTGGACGATTCATCACTCACCTTATCCATAAACCAAAAAAAAAGCACTTTCAGTTTTTTTGACTATGGCTGGATCTAACTGATCTATCCTGGAGGCTCTATCTACTGGACATTATTAGTCTGGATTACGCCACAGCCAAAACAAAAGGAGCCAGTAAAAGAAACTGTACAATTTTGGTCAAATATGAGAGAGACGGTATCATTTATGTTTCAATCCTGATTTTGTACTTATTATTACAATATTACTGTTTTTATTTTTATTTTACATATTTTGTGGGGTGGATCTCGGGCTTTGCTCAAAATCAAAATGTTCAATTAAAAAAGATTAAAAAATAAATAAATAAATGTCACATCTGTGTCTGTTCTAATCGCAGATTTTGGAATTGTACCCTCATAAAATTATGACTACGTTCAGTTTTCCTTTACGTTTTTATAAATTACAGATGCGTGGATATTATTTGCGCACAGAATACTTCCGACAGCGATTTTATTTCATAATAACTCAGTTTTGTGGCCAGCATTATTCATTCACTTTCTTGTCGGCTTAGTCCCTTTATTAATCCGGGGTCACCACATCGGAATGAACCGATAATTAATCCAGCAAGTTTTTACGCAGCGGATGCCCTTCCAGCCGCAACCCATCTCTGGGAAACATCCACACACACTCATACACTACGGACAATTTAGCCTAACCAATTCCCCTGTACCGCATGTGTTTGGACTGTGGGGGAAACCGGAGCACCCGGAGGAAACCCACGCGAACGCAGGGAGAACATGCAAACTCCACACAAAAACGCCAACTGAGCCGAGGTTCGAACCAGCGACCTTCTTGCTGTGAGGTGACAGCACTGCCTACTGTGCTTTGTGGCCAGCAACTGTGATATAATCAGTATAATGCACATCCTGCCAGTTGTTATTGCAGGATAAACCCTTCAGTCTCACACAACATCTGCTGATAAACCTGCTGTGCTTCATTCTGCATCAACCACCAGCAATATATGTTAACCCTTTATTGACCAGCAGAAACACTCACCCCCTCCTCGAAGGCCCAGCGTTTGCTGACTTCGTGCTCGTTGTGGTTGAACATCTCCTGGCGCGTCTCGATCACTTTGTGCCGCATGTTCTCGATCTCCGTCACTCTCTAGAGGGCGAAATACACATTCCTGAGCATCGTCTTCAACGGCGCAGCGCAAACATGTTATCTCGTCTGATGTCCAGCTACGCAAAAGGTCTACGTCACCATGAGTTTGACAGAAACAGTACGGTTTGCACACCCAGTGAATCGGCTGCGGCGGTGGGTGCTGGGAGGGGCGGTGCCATTTCGTCACGAGACCCCCGTCCCGCTTTTAGCCCCTGATTGGATGCCAACCTGGACCCTCAGGTTTTCATTGGCTGCTAACGGAAAGACACCTCTTCAAACCTGCACACGTTTGCTTGTCTCCAGGATCAGACGCCCCTGCCTACCTGTGCCACGTCTGAAACCCCACAGATGCAGACAGCGCTCTTACCTTAGCAGGGTCTGGCAGGTCCTCGGTGCCTGGCGGCAGTTCTTCCCCAGGAGCTTCAGTCTCTGCGTCCTCGTCTCCGCTGGGTTTATTTGCATTCGCCAGCTCCACTCGCAGCGACACGAACTCCTCTTCTGACAGGAAGTGCTTCGGGTTGTTGCTCTGCACGTGGTCTTTAAACCTGAAAATGCAGCAACGATTTTTAATTACATTTTATAAATCTGCGACGTATGAAAAATAGCACATTGCGATATTTTGTTTTTCTGCGATAAACATTACGATACGGACACACTTTCACCAGATGACAAACGGCTGCATGATATAAAAAAATTTGACATTGCGATATTTCGTTTTTCTGTGATAAACATTGCGATAAAATGTCGCATCTCTCCACTATCGTACAGCTCTAACATGTGCTGTGTCGGTCACTCACTTCTGGAAATGCTGCGAGTACAGCTGTGTGGGAATGCAGAGCAGACGGTCGTAGATGGCGGTGACATTGGCCAGCTTCCCTTGCTCCGTCTCCCATGCGATATAAGCCTCCCACAGACGGTCCGAGCGGAAATCTGTCCCGCAGGCCAGAACTGCATGCTCATAGGACCTGAAGGAAAACAAGCATTTTTAGATTCTTATTAATTCTAATGTGTTTATATTATTATTTTTCTATGTTGAATCCTTTTGTTGGTTGGTAATGCTTTACCATGCACGAGACATGCCTGTGCTCTGCATAATTCTCATAGAAAGATCAGCTAGAAAGGGGAAATTTATGGACTTGAGGCAAATGTTAGCATCCCTGACACACATCAATCTATGCAACCTATAACTGTGAGTCAGTAGGTTTGTCTGCTTTTTATACGGTTTCTATCCTTGTTTGTATTTTAAATGTAATTAAAGTATAAACTGAAATGCACAGTAAAAGCAGAAACATTAAAAGTAAATAAACACATTTTCCCTACCAGTAAATACTAATCCAAGCTAGAGCTGCACAATTAATCCAAAAAAGATGGCGATCTCGGTTCGACCCCTAGACGATCTTAATCCAGCATTTCTACGATTCTGCCAATCATATTTTCAAGGTAAGGAGAGAAGCTCTTTAGTGAACAGAACCTGCATATGCTGTGAGTAAAAGCTTAAGTTGTAAATAATATTCAGTTTGTGGCACAGAGTGATCGTTTAAGAGGCACGTGCGAAGTATGAACAGCACACGGCAGTGAAAATGAAACCGAAAGCGTGCACATCATTTAAATAATCATGTGGCATTTTAGAGTTATGACTGCGACAAGCATGAGATACGTTTTTTTCTTTCATAGCGAACACAGAGCTGTGCATGAAAATAAATGTTTACAGTGTCAGTATAACTACTCGAGCCTATATAATGAGGGTTTTACCAGTGAATTAAATGGTCTTATAATGTTGTCAATGACAGATTGCAAGCATAGGCCTCTATCTCAAACATAATCCAACATCAGAATTATTATAAGTAGAATAGAGTTATTTATTGAAACTAGTAGACCTACAAATAATAATAATAATAATATCACGGTTTCCACTACATTCACTCTTCCATGGCAAAATTCATCCTGTCACAGCGACATTACAGCTTCTCATTCTAAACATTTTATTTTTCTTAATAGTGGGTAATAATCTCACCAAAACGCATTAAAAAGTAAGTGAATTATAACAGCGCAAACTTTTCTGTAACCATAGTAGTTCTGTGCGTCATTTGTTAAACCCTTTGGTGACTGACTGACAGGTGAGTGATGCATGAAGCCAGCAAACACGACGTATAGCCGTTTCACTTTACTTCAGGACGCATTAATATCGCTCTGTAGCTCTTTTAGGAGACATTCATAAATATTCCTAGCAAGTCTAATAAATGCTGGAGATAAACGCACTAAATCACGCTTCAGCAGCTTTTATTTGAGAGCGCACAAGAAGATCTGCGCACCCTTGAAGCAGCTAATATTTGGGGGGCTTGGAACGAGCAGAGGAAATCGGCACGCAGGCAAAGAGATCAGCATGCTGTAGGCTATTACATAAATTCCCCGATCCCAACTTCTAAAGCTGCGCTCACGACATTTGTCACTGAAATAACGCCACAGGTAGTTGGTAGATCTGTTTTTAAAAAAAATGGCCTGGCGCCACAGCTGGAAAAAAAAACCAAGAGGAAAGACTGAATATTGTTGTTTCACCATATGTTCATGAAAAAAACAATCTCATATTAAGCTTTATTTTACATCTACAGAATCTACCTGATCTTTATTTTAAAAATAAATTAATTAATTTTCGCGATTTACATTTTAGCCAGAATCGTGCATCTCTAATCCAAGCTATAAAAAAAAAAAAAAAAAAAAAAAAAAAAATCGAACACCAAATATAAAGGCAGAAGCTGATATTCTATAGCACTGTCACTAATGACTGAATCTCAGAGGAAGATCCACAAGATAAATGCAAACATGGCTGAGTTACAGCTCTGACAGACATGAGGGCTGAAAAACAACAGAATATGGATCACAAGTGTGCACAATTCACAGTGTATGATCATCTAAAGCGCAGTTTAACTCTATAGATGACACTGTGGAGAAGCACACTGATGATGTTCAGCCCTCTATTATTTAACCATCATGACTATCATGGAAAGAATTGCTAATACCATGGGGAATAACCAAGTACTGAAAGACATGCCGGCAAACTGAAGGATAAAAGTATCCCAGGACTCCAGTGCTGCAGCTCGAGTGTGTTTGTGTGTAAAATGCGGGAGAACTGACGCCTCATTCACACGGGGCTTCAGCGTCAACGCTTGACAGAGGGCGTGTCTGAAGTTGAGGCTGACGCGATCGTCATAGCAGCAGCGTAAGCTAATGAAATTAGTCAGCATACAGCTACTGTCTCAGCTGGTGTATTTGCATACCGCAACCTGATTGGCTGTCGGCGCTTGATAAGTTGAGAAAGTCCAAACTTCTGCAGTGAGCAACGCCACTAAAGCGGCGCAGACGAAACCACAATGCAGTTCGGCAATGCGTGATGTCACCCATTGAAAGTGGAAGCAAAATAGTAAGCATTGACGCCTCGTGTAGATGGGGTTGCACCCCATATATGGGGTTAGAATGATTAAGATCAGCAGATCAATAGTGAAACCTGGTAGTTAGTAGTGATGATGCACAATTACAAGCAGAATCTACAAATAAATTGATCATTGATCAACAAATTTTGTTTTATTTATCTTGCTTGGTGTACAACGTCCCTTTTAAACTTGTCGTTGTGTTAGTTACACTTACGCCCTGATGCGACTCTCAGCCTCTCCATCGCTGGTGTCTTGATTCTCTCTTAAGAAAGTGATGTAATGAAGCCACAGGTCGACGCTCAGAGGAATGGCCTGCAGACCTCGACGGTACACCTGTCAATCAAATATATATTTTGTTACGAGTTATTATAACAATAAAGACTAAATAAAAATGCATTTCTGTCCAAGCTGCATTTGTTTGCAATCATTACGGATTGAATGGGGAGGAGGGGAGTTACCAGCACAGCCCTATACAACAGTTCAACACACAAGTTAATCTATAGCTACGTTTTAGTCACAAATTCCCCAAAAATACTGACTAAACATGAGCATATTTTTTTTTACGGGACTTGGTTTGATCTGTCCTGAAAACAGTAATTCTCACCTCATCGGCCATCTGAATGTAGCCGTGTTTCCTCTCGATATCTGCATATTTCTTCCAGTAGCCGTAACAGTAGGGATAGTGCAGGAAAAATGCATCGAATGCTTTTCTTGAGCCAAGAAGGTGGTTCTGAAACAAAAGAAAAAGCCCACTGATCAGTGTCTGCTATACCTGATGGTGTAAATGCATAAAGTTTGCAATAATACAATTTTAATGTTTAGTTTTAGTTTTTCAGAAATTGCAAAACCTGCAACATAACTTGTAGTTGAAATTTATAAGCATATTATATACCATGCTGAAAAAAAATGAACATTGCGCATTACACACCGATCTTTCTGCTCTTTGACTCTTATTGGTTGAGCCACATTCGAAACAGTTATTAATTACTCAACATGCATACATACACCTAACAACCATTTCAGAATAAGCTCTAAGCCAAAAAACAAATAAAAAATCAAGTCATGAACTGAAATAAATTTATTCCAAAAACCAAAAATTCCAATTGCACTTGGCCTAATACTAACCTGTGATATGCTTTGTAATAATTGTATATTATTTAATTTAAAAAGCACTGGAAGACTTTAAATTCAACGTAATAAACTAAATTATAATGATAAAATAACCACATTTTATTGACAGTGAACTAGTTGAGAGGCGTCAATCTGAGCCAACTTCTTTGCTTTTCTCAAGTCGCTTTCAGTGAATGTTACAGCGTTATAAACATGCTGCATTGAAAATGTGATTTGTTTAAAATCAAGGATCTTCACTGCCAAATTGAATTTTTACACGACAGGAAACACAGCATTAAATTGTTTCACTGCATGTACTTTAAATATGGAACTGTATTTTACCAAGTTATTTTCAATGAAATTTCTACGCTCGCCTGTTCCTCCTGATGGCGCTCTCATCTCGTTTTTCATTTGAACAACTAAAAGCTGAAAAGCATTTAACTAATTATATTTTAATTAAATTACATTGGCGATGCTGTAAAAGAAACCTTATGACATTGAAAATCACATAAAGCTTTCATCGGTGGCTGAAAAACACTCGGCATGCACCATGCAGTGCGCTCAAGCTAGTCAACCTTTTGCTTTGCTGCTTTTGCACTGCCAAGACCATTAAAATTAACAGGATTTAAAGAGCAGAGCTTTGCATCAGTAAATGTATAACAGCAGATTTAGTCATCTACACCAAGTTATCCCGGACGAGTCTCCACTTTTGTGTTATGAGTTGCAACATAAAAGACGACAAATACTAAAATAAAATTATTTATTATAAATGAAATATAACAACAAACAGATGTGCATGGATAATAAAGAAAATGAACATAAGATATAAAATAACAACGACACTTTAACTACAGGACATAGGGAATGCAGAACAAATCCAAGAGCTTAGAGTCAACCTGATTTTATGTATTGACATGAGGACTCTGAGTAACACAGTGACCTTCACTAGCAAACACAAAAGTTGTGAAATAAACACACATTTCACCAACTAATGATCAGCATTGAGTTATCCAATCAGGATCTGCCACATTCTCCAATGAGGTCTGGAGGAGACTTGGCATGGTCATTATATGAACAGCAGTCATAATTCACTGTAAACCACAGCTTCTGGTTGTGCTTGTTTGTTTAAACCCATGCCAGCTTCTCTAGCCATTTGCATGGTGAGAAAAGGTATGCTCAATAAGTTTAAACAAGTACACACAGATAGAGAGCAAATGTAGGTACGTTTTACCAATTATTTTGGATAAACTATAAAAGCGTATTTAATAATAACAAAACTAAAATATTTTATTGAGCACCTTTAAAAGAATCAAGTGTTAAAACATATAGCTTTGAAAAACAAACTCAGTATGAAGAAATTGATTCCTCATAGAATTGCATCAAACATAAAGCAAAAAAACATGCTTATAATTAAAGTGTTTTTACAAATAGAGCATGTGCAGGACTTTCTCTAATTATTAATAATGTGTGCCTCATCCTGGAGTGAACAAATCTACAGCAAGTACAAACCCACCAGCTGTAGGATTTATACACGTTTCTTTCAACATTAGGGCTTACTGTCAGGAAGCTTGTTTTGTTTAATATGTAGTAGAGCTGCACAATTAATCAAAAAAAGATTGTGATCTCGGTTCGACCCCCTAGACTAGGGGTTCACAAACTTTTTTCATCAAGTTCCACCTCAAAAATAATTGTCTCTCCAAGTACCACCAAAATAAGCAGTATTGAAAAACAGAAATCTAGTAGGCCCATTAAAGCAGCTACAACTCTGCACAGTTAAAAAACGTGTCTGATTACCTCAGAAATATAGGCTATATGTTATGGCATATTATTTACATCATTTTTGATAAATTTTTAAATGTGTGTAGCATGCACATGACTTCTTTCATTCCTCCGCATAACCACTAGAAGGAAGCCTGCGTACCACTAGTGGTACACGTACCACAGTTTGAGAAGCACTGCCCTAGACGGTCTTAATCCAGCATTTCTACGATTCTGCCAATCATATTTTCAAGTTCGGGACAGAAGAAAAGGCGGCTGCACGAGTCTTCTCATTGTTTCACATACATTGCTCAGTGACATGGACACCTCCAAATGATGTTGAAAGAGTCACATACTGTATTTACAAGGTATATTAAAAAAAAAAAAAGTTATTTCTGTCTTCATGTAATGCTGTATTCGCGGCCGGGAAATCACGTGACGTGAGCTGCTGTATGTGCGTGTGCGCCCTACTTTATGATTGTGTGAAAAGTGTGAAAGTGTGAAAGCACCCTAAGGCCCAGTTTACACTAGTGCTTTTTAGTTTTAAAACGGCGTTTTAGATCAAAAACGATCCGCGTCCACACTAGCGTTTCACCTAGCGTTTTTGAACTTCTCAGTCCACACTACGCCACCAAAAACTTATATCACGTGACTATTCGCGCACTCTGGGCATGCGCATTCTAGTATAAACAAGAAGCATGTGTCTCGCTCGGCATTTGGTTATTGTTAGTCAACAAACGCCGGTTGAACAATGAACGCGATGGCAAAGAACGCAAGAGTGGTCTTTTTGTGGACAGACGACGAGGTCGAGTTGTTACTAACAATTCAGCGTTTCCAAAACAACCCGTTTTCGGCGCTTGAAAACTCTGGCGTAGTGTGGACGGATGCCGTAACCATAGCAAAACTTAGCCGTTTTCAAACTAAAACACATTAGTGTAACGGGGCCTAAAGGTCCACCGGGAAGCTTTTGCCCAAAGGCGATAGGAACGTGGAGCTGCTTATTGCACTGGAGAGCATCATTTCTTCATCACTAGAGCTGCTGCTTGAACCATACATGCTTGTCTAAATCGCCATTAACTTAAACAACAAGCATGTCAACTTTCTATCTTCTTCTTCTGTGTTACAAGCAGGTGTCAGAAGCTTAAAGTTGTGTAGCACCATCTAACGACAAGGAGTGATTTTGTATACTCTTCTGCTCTATTCCAGTAAACAATTGCTTGGGTTTAAATCGGAAAAAACCCTAATGATAAACGGAAACGAAACGCATCCCGGTGTGTACAAGCCTTAAGACTGTATTTGCACGCAATTGACAACAGTCACAGCCAAATGAAACTTTAGTAACAAGGCAGCACTATCAGGCCAGTAACCATCCTGTCGACTGTCCTGAGCATCTCGTACATAGGCCCCGGGACATCAGACAGTCCTTATAGTTGATCACTGTAGATGTCCTAATAGTGTTTTGATCAACCTGTCGCACATATTCAAGGCTCGGAATTAACCTTTCTTCTTGTTAGCAGCTCCTAACTTTAAAAATTTAGGCGCACCAGACAAAATGTACTCACACCCACCAAAAACTATGAGCACCGTTACTACAGGTTTTATATTAACAGATTTACTGCATTTGAAATCAACTCTAATCAAAATTAAACAAATAAACAAAAATCTGCATGCGCTCACCGGCCCTGCACGCACTGCTGAACACGAATGAGATGAACTGAATTAACAATAATAACTGTGCTGTTCACCCAGCTGCTGTCTGATGATTTTGACATATAACTTATTACTTGCATACGTTATCTTAATAGCAATACCGGTCTTTTAATGAGCTGCAATATTAGTTTCATCTCAGTGAATGCAGCTCTTTAGCGATGGTGAACGCGGTGTCAAGTCACACAACAGCGTCATGATGATTAAACAAAGGCTTAATTAACGTTAGAACATCTTGTGTTTAAAATGTGTGGATTCAGTGGCAAACACTGTTACCTGAAAACTCCGTCCCACCGATTTACGATAAATGCTTTAGTGATTTTTATAGCGCACTTTAAACACTGGAAGTCTTTTATTCACTCTTTAAAAAGTGTAAATGCAGGATTGACATTCAGCACATGATCACTAATCAGATGTGCCATTATCTGTAACTTTAGGTGGTTTCTAAAACGAAATCTGCCAGTGTTGTTAATATTCTCTCGTATCCAGACCTTTACATTTTGGTGGCTTTAGCTCCACGTCATTTAAACGGTGTGATTGATAGCTGATATTAACCAATCCATACGCGTCCTGTTCCAGCGCAGTGGGCCAATAAGAGTAAGACAAGCACTGTGGGCTTTGTTTACTGCAGCAAGGTGACATGTCAACTGTTTTAAGGGATGTTTTATAAACAAATTTCTGGAGGAGCATGATCAGTCTTTGACGAGGCTAATTCATCACAGACAATCTTTCTGTTATCCAATCAGCTCAAGACCAAACCCCTATAAATAGTCAAACACGTCATACCTCTGATTCCTCTTGACTTCAGCATCCCTCCACCACCCCAACTCCACACTATTAAACCCGTTACCCATTTAAATCTGCGGGGTGAGCCTTCTGGAGCCGGGCTAGACACTGCGCTCGGACCCTATCTCTATCCTGATAAGGGGAATACCACGAGTCAGGGTGTCTTTCTGAGCTCAGAGCACAGATACGCCAGATACGCATAATCTATTCAGTCAAATATCTGTGAAAACTCTTGAAACCATTCCCGAGCGCTGCGTTTGGTGTTTTTAGGTGCAAAGATGCATATTGCGTGAACGCCTCTTAAACCCGCGCATGTGGTGAACATTTTTCTGTGAAAACTGATCACACGACAACAATTTTATGCACTTGCATACATGCTCCCAAATATATTTTGAGGTGGATTGGATATAATTTCAGGCGCATATGCGACCAAAACGGTTGCAATTTTGAACACCGATATCTGTCAACATATCAAAAAGTGTGTTTCAGTGTTGGATGACCCTTTAAAGTGCTTTAGAAATAGCACAGAGGATCATCTACAAGAATGTAAAGCTTGTGACATCCTAGCGTGCCTGATTTTACAGAGTGCAAAAAACTGATCCAACCAGTTGGAGAAACTCTAAATGTTTCTTTTGCCAGCATTACAGCTCATTTTATATGTAGTTCTCATCATTATGTAGCTCATCATTATGTAGCTCATCATTATGTAGCTCATTATTATGTAGTTCGCATTCTCTTTGCCATTTGTTTATAAATTTCCTGTAAAGCACAGCTTATTAGGGTTCATTATTTTACTTAAGGCTCTTACCTCTTGTTCAACATACTGCAGGAGGTAAACCCAGCCATTGAAGTCTTCAGGATTATCTTCCACAACCTTGGACAAACGCTCATATTC
This sequence comes from Danio rerio, assembly GCF_052040795.2. Classification (NCBI taxonomy): domain Eukaryota; kingdom Metazoa; phylum Chordata; class Actinopteri; order Cypriniformes; family Danionidae; genus Danio; species Danio rerio. The sequence continues at coordinate 58,948,774 of NC_141040.1, read as the reverse complement.
TGTGGGAAGTTCTGGTTCTTGTGGCGCCGCTGGATCTGCTTCTGCTGCGGGTTCGGCTGGCTCTTTCGGCGCGTCCTCCAGCTCCATATTGGAGGGACTCTCAGAGTCACCTTGTCCCGCCTCCTTCACATCATCCGGCTGTTCTGATTGGTCCTCTTGCTGTCCGTTTGACTCTGGCGGCTGCTCAGAGTTTTCCGCAGCAGGTTCTGCAGGACTGGCACTTTGGTCAATGTTCTGTACCGCAGTCTTTAAATGCTCCACCGAAAACTCCATGTCGGACACCGGCTGGGTCTGCTCCTGGCTTTCTGGGGGTTGTTCTGTCGTCAAATCGGACGTGCTCAAGCCTGTGACATCATCAGTCCCCGTTGTGCCCTCCATAGCAGGAGAGTCCCCGCTTTCCGGGGATTTCGAGTCCAACATCCCGGTCATTGACTCACCTGGAGCAAATCACATTTGATTACATTTGAAAAACGATTGTGCAATTCTGTCATTTAGACCCCACAGAAGCGGTCAGATGTGACGCAATATGCTGGACTGCACAAACTGTTCAAAGCTTTAAACAGATAAACAAGAGAATTTAACCGAGTTCCTTCTTTAACTGGATGGCCATCATCCTGTCTTAAAGGATCTTCTGCCAAACACTAAAGAAGATATTCAGCTGAAAAAGACTTCCACTGTATTGTTTTTTCTACCATGGAAGTCAGTGGTTTCAGCATTGACAGCCTTCTTCAAAACATCTTTTGTGTTCGACAGAAAAAGAAATAAAGTAAAGAGAGAGTAAATAATGATAATAATTAAATAAATAAGATTGTGACGGTATGATAACCTTGAATAAAATATCACGGTTTCACAGTATTGCAATTACTGCTCTAAATTATATACTTTTTAAATGTCCGGATAAAATTAGGGCTGCGCAATTAATCGAAAATACGATTTCGATTTTGGCTTTTAACGATTATGAAAAACCATTAATCGAGGTGAACGATTATTCCATCACGTACCGCCCCCTTTCCAGTTGTGCACATGTAAAAACTCTTTGCCTCTGCAAAGCTCAGTTTCACGTGAAAATGACTAAAAGCATGTGCTGTAATGTAACTTTTGCAGCACTGGATGCGCATCATTCATGTTTTTTAAAGCGCAAAAGAGCACATGCTGTTGTGTGTGTGCGCGCGCGCCATGCTTAGCCTTGGACAGGTAGCGTGTGCGTGTGAGTTTGCGTGAAACAAAACAAATAAGCCTTTCTCCAGAAGAAAAAAAATAGGAAATACTGTAAAGAAACCCCTCTGTTAAACATAATTTGGGAAATATTTATATATAAAAATAAAATCATTGGAGGACGAATATTTTTGACTTCAATTGATAATCGTTTTGAATAACCGTGATTACAATTATGACCAAAATAATCGTGATTATGATTTTTCCCATAATCGAGCAGCCCTAGATAAAATACAAAAACTTTTCCCCTTTGAACACAATATAATTTATTAAATATAAATAAAATATATTGTATATACCCTAATCTTTTCCCAAACCTCAGTATACCTTGAAAACGGTTATCCCATGCCTAAATGACAGTATTTTTAAGTTTTGGGTGACCATTTTGAAGTATTGCATGAACAATGAGTGAAGGAAACATCACATTTCAACCAAAATTGCCTTAATTTGCAAGAATTTTTTGGTTTTAGACTTATGCAAAAAAGGGTCAATGTAAATAATGTGAGAATGCATTTACCGAATAAACTGATACAGAGCACATTACACACACAACTCCATTAAGTTTTTCTTGTTTACTATTGGTTGCTAGGTTCCCAATACTACAGTCAGCCATTCTAAAAATTTGATGTGACCCATCTCATTAGCATTGGCATTTTTTATTTAATTTAACTTAACAAGATTTGGTTCACTTTAAAGTGAAAACCTGGCTATTGACATGGATCATTCATCCTACAAACAAAGATTGAGCTCATAAACTCAAAATTTTTACTTAATGTGGATTATTTTGAGACCCAATCACACAGAGGAAACATGTAATAGTCAATCAGTTTGCATTTAATTTACCTCGTAATAAGCACACCAAATGTTAATGGAAGAATATCGCAAACATTATTAATGTGTGCATTTGTTAGTAGTTATTTAGACTAAATCAAACTGTAACCGTTACAAATGATGTTTATAATAGTTTTTGGTAAATTTGGCTCCTTTTTACCTGTATTTTAATAAGTTGTCATGTTTAAGGCCAGATGGCTGATGATAAACTATACTTTAGCCTGTAATTAAGAGATTAACCTAATAATGATTGAATCCACAAAATTATTAAAGCTGGCAGAATTAACAACCTATTTATTTAAGTACATAACGTTTGAGTAAGATTTTTTGCAATACCGACCATTCCTACGACAAAGTTTACAAATCAAGTCAGAAACGTATTAGAACACATTACCACAAGTAAAACTTTAACTGTTAAGCTTAGTGTCGCGTTTTAAAATGTTTAGCTGGCGAAACCAAAAAATAAGATGTTAAAGCAAAATATTTATCATTAAAACAATTAGTGACAGGTCGAACAGAAGCGTCACGTGATGCAGTGTTCTCTTGCATAAACTGACGCCTGATTTGAATGCAACTCGCACATTTTCCTAAACATAAAAATAAATTCGACAGATTAAGTATTTCAATAAATCAGAACGAACACACGATAATATTCGTAAACATTCAGAAACCTCGACGATATGTTCGGTACTGATCTGTTTGTTTGGGGTTTCCTAGCGAAACTCGCGCGATGATTCGTGGAAGTTAGCGAATATTAGCAAACCCATCGCCTGCAGGTGAAAACACGCTTTAAATGCGCTCTACTGCACGACGAGCCGTTAAATACAAGATATTATGATAAAAATCGCTTTAAAATACTGTATGCGTGTGTGAAGAGTCAGTGAGCTGCTGTGCTTTCGGCCTGTTTTCTTTACGCGTTTAGCCGAACTGCTAACGAGGAGCCGCGCACGTTTCCTCAGAGCTTTCCTGAAGCTAAACGCGGGAAAATCTGCAACCTAGTGCTTACTTACCGGAATCTTCCATGAAACTCGGTTAAACCGGCAGATATTTTCACGAGTTCTTTGAAGTTTTATGCGGCTGAACACATGTGGTCGAGCGGCCGCGTTCCGTCGTGCTGTGTCGAAAAGGACACGAATGTGCTGCGCATGCGCACTGCGACGCGGAACTCAGTCGCTCAAAAGACGCTCGTGACGTCACAGCGTCCCCAAAAATGCAGGGTTCCACACAATTTATTCCTGTTGTCCCAACACAAATCGATGAAGTTAACTTAACACGTTTAACAAATTTGTGTGTATTGAACATAAAACAGTTAAGTTGTCCCAATGAAATCTCAAATGTTGTTTCAGCTCATTCTATAAAAGTAGTTTGAACAAGTAAAAACTATATTTTTTGAGTGAATGGTTCCTACCTGGGGTTATCTTATATTTAAACATACATTAGAAATACAGATTTCTTGTAAAGATGTTTTGATATACAATAATAATAATAATAAAACTGTGATTATTAATTTAATGATTATGTATGGGAAATACCTAGTGCTGTCGCCTCACAGCAAGAAGGTCGCTAGGTCGCTGGTTCGAGCCTAGGTTCAGTTGGTGTTTCTGTGTGGAGTTTGCATGTTCTCCCTGCGTTCGCGTGGGTTTCCTCCGAGTGCTCCGGCTTCCCCCACAGTCCAAACGGTCCAAACACAAGTGGTACAGGTGAATTGGGTAGGCTAAATTGTCCGTAGTGTATGAGGGTGACAGGCCCAGACGACAGGCCGGCCGGAATGTGTAAAAAACAAGTCGTTATCATATGGACAAGTCTAAATGGAGGACTTGTTCCAAAGAGCCGACCCCGCAACCATACGGCACTAAGGCCAAAGAAGAAGAAGTATGGGAAATACCATGCACACAAACAAAAATGTTCCAATATTAACGATAAACCTAACATTTTTTTTGTTTAAAATTGATCTTAAGCATTATATTAAAACCCTAAAAGATCTTAAAATTAAAAGAGCTGTAAAACTCCTGTAATTTGTTATTTCTTATTTTCTATTGATCTTTTCTCTTGACGTTCATGTAAAAGCACCCAGTGCTGTATCCTCTCTGCACTCTCTATGCACATGAACACTCCTGTTATGCAATAAAAACAGAAGCTATTGTGAATTCTCTTATACGTGCTGCTGGGAATTTTTGTTTTATTTACAAAGGTTTCATAATTCATATACCAACTCGTATAGACTACTAACATGAAATATAACATTTAAATAATTAATTTAACATTTAATTTAACACAGATTCATCAATAAGAGATGTGCGTTTAAGAAATATGATGAGATCTTTTAAGGAATTTGATCATTTTTTCTATTATTGTGATTTAGTACTTTTTTTTACTTTTTAAAAAACATTAGTTTATGAAAAAATATAATTTTTTTGTACATTTTTAAAATAAAATTTGTTCTCTCTTTTCTGTTTATCCAATGTGGATATTGTGTAAAATGATGGTAGTAGTTTACTGTATTATTTGTATTGTTGAAATAATAATCAAGTCATGCGGCCTTAAAAAATCAGTTTACCATATATATATATATATAAATATATATATATATATATATATATATATATATATATATATATATATATATATTAGGGGTGTCAAAATCAACGCGTTAACACACGTGATTAATTTAAATATTTAACGCATTAAAAAAATAACGCAAATAACGCAGTTGCCGGTTTTTATGTCCTGTTGTGGCCAACATGTGTTTAGGGACGGTGCGTGCATAGAGGCGACCAAGGCGGACGCTTTGGGCAGCAGAATAGCGAGCCCACTTTCATCAGCTAAACCGACCCTCTCCCTCACGGTCCTCGCTTTCATCAGCAAAAAGGTCACTTTCTTTTACACTTTCAGCCTGAGGGCGGCGTGATTGTCGTCTGCCTAAAGTGCCAGTCCAGCTTGCCTCGGCCCTGCGTCTGTTAAACATGCAAAGAAAGAAGACCAAGGACGCGCTTTCAGAAGGAAAGTTTCAGTATAAAATAATGAATGTGGCATCATCAGGCTATCCTGCGTTTCCTCCAGTTTCATGCAATTTCGGGTGTTTCCTCTTTAGCTGCAGTTCAGCAGTTCACTCTCATTCAGCAGATTTTCATTCAGGATGTTTTAATGGAGTTTGATATCGCATAGCGAACGAAAAAAACCTCCGCATTTTGGGACTCGCGTGATCCTTTAAGGTATTAAATATCGCTGCTTACATGGTCGACTCTTAATCAGTATTATCTTAATCATAAAAGCGGAGTATTGGTGTCCAGTACTCAGTGAAAATGGCAGATGAAATCGCAAGCTGTCAGACAGCCCTATTCTCTAATCTGCGTCCATGAGCGCTCACATTTCATAAGTTTCACGTTGCTGTGTCAGAATCCTTGCTTGTAAAATACAGCCATACTTTAGAGCGCGTAGTTTAAGCAAATTTGATGAACGCCATCGTGCGTGTTGATGAACCTGAAGGGATCCCTCCCTCGCTCAGCGGGTCCGCTGTATTGTGCGCGCGTCTTTGTGTAGTCCACTTAGAATCCAACATGGAAATCATTTTTGTTTGTTCTTGGCTTTGATTGTTTTGAAACACAAATGGCAGCCTGTCCTTTTATTTCCGTAATAAATACACCGTTTCCTGATTAATCATGATTAATTACAAAAAAAAGTGTGATTAATTACGTCAATTTTTTTAATCATATGACAGCCCTAATATATATATATATATATATATATATATATATATATATATATATATATATACACACACACACACACACAAACACTCACTGACTGGCCAATTTATTAGGTACACCTGTCCATAGAAAGGCAACAGTAACTCAAATAAGCACTCGTATCAGCCGAGCTCTGCAGAAGAGCATCTCTGAACACACAACACGTCCAACCTTGAGGTGGATGGGCTACAGCAGCAGAAGAGCACACCGGGTGCCGCTCCTGTCAGCTAAGAACAGGAAACTGAGGCTACAATTCACACAGACTCACCAAAACTGGACAATAGAAGATTGGAGAAACGTTGCTGCTCTGATGAGTCTCCATTTCTGCTGACACATTCAGATGCTCGGCTCACAATTTGGCATCAACAACATGAAAGCATGGATCATCCTGTCTTGTATCAGCGGTTCAGGCTGGTGGTGGTGGTGTAATGGTGTGGGGGAGATTTTCTTTGGGTCCATTAGTACCAGTTGAGCATCAACGCCACAGCCTACCTGAGTATTGCTGCTGACCATGTCCATCCCTTTATGAGCACAGTGTCTCCATCTTCTGATGGCTACTTCCAGCAGGATAACGCAGCATGTCATAAAGCTCAATCATCTCAGACTGGTGTCTTGAACATGACGATGAGTTCACTGTACTCAAATGGACTCCACAGTCACCAGAGCTCAATCCAATAGAGCAGCTTTGGGATGTGGTGGAACGGGAGATTGGCATCATGGATGTGCAGCCGACAAATCTGCAGCAACTGTGTGATGCTATCATGTCAATATGGAGCAAAATCTCTGAGGAATATTTCCAGTAGCTTGTTGAATCTGTGGCAAGAAGGATTAAGGCAGTTCTGAAGGCAAAAGCGGTCCAACCCGGTACTAGTAAGGTGTACCTAATAAAGTGGCCGGTGAATGTATATATATTGGTTTTAAATTGATTAGTTAAGTTTATGCGAAGTATAAAAATACTGTTTATTGCCTTGAAATATTTAATGTTATTTTGAATCATGTTTAACTTTTCTCCTCTTTTGTAAGAGTAATTTAGTTTCACTAAAGAGTGTTTGTTACTGAACGGCTCTGTTTGACTCTGTTTATTGAATAACTCTTCAGTCATTTAAAGACACACTATTGTTGCTATACCTCTACTGATGTATTTAAAGATTCTATGAGCAAATGTTTCTTTAACTTGCTGATATTTTGTTTAATGTCCATCATTTTGACTTGATTTGATGAGAGCAGCACAGAAGGCCGAGGTCAGGGTTTGTCTTATTTATTGTCACTTTACAATCATGCAAAAATAGTCAGAAAAGGTACAATATTCTGAATAACGTCCAATCATGAACACAAATACTGACGATCAATCGACGGCCACCAGCTCCACCTCGAAGATCAGCTTGGCGTTGGGAGGAATTCTGGGCAATGAGGGTTAAGGGCAAACCTGTGAATCTTAAAGAAGTTCATTTGTGTGTGAACTACCCCTTTAATCAGCAGTGTGTGTAGTGTGGAGACAGAAAAGGATACTTGGCGTCAGGAAGACCTTTTTTCCCATACGCCCATTCAGACTCGATCTCCAGCCGCGCCGTTTCGCCTTTACTCATCGTCAGCAGACCCTCATCCCACTGAAACACACACACACACACACACACAAATAAATAAATAAATAAAAACATGTGCATGCATACAAACAAACAAACAAATAGGTGCACACACACACACATACCAATATACACATGAACACACAGACAGACACGCACACACACACAAATAAATAAACATGTGCATGCATACAAACAAACAAACACAAATAGGTGCATACACACACACACACACACACACAACAATATACACATGAACATACACACACACACACACACACACACACACACACACACACACACACACAAAAAATAAACATGTGCATGCATACAAACACAAATAGGTGCGCGCGCACACACACACACACACACACACACACACACACACACACACACAAATAAATAAACACATGTGCATGCATACAAACAAACAAACACAAATAGGTGCATACACACACACAGACACACACACACTAATATACACATGAACACACACACACACACACGCAAGCAAGCAAGCACGCACACACACACAAATAAATGAACATGTGCATGCATACAAACACAAATAGGTGCGCACACTCACACACATGCACACACACAGAAATAAATAAACACATGTGCATGCATACAAACAAACAAACACAAATAGGTGCATACACAGACACACACACTAATATACACATAAACACACACACACACGCGCAAGCAAGCAAGCTCGCACATACACACACACACACAAATAAATAAACATGTGCATGCATACAAACCCAAATAGGTGCACACACTGACACACACACACACACTCACATGTACACACACACACAGAAACAAATAAACACATGTGCATGCATACAAAAACACAAATAGGTGCACAAACACACACACACACACCAATATACACATGCACACACAGACACACAAATATATACACAAACATGCATGTGCATGTGAACACACGCAAATAAAACACTCACACATATATGCGAACAGACACACAGAGAATACACAAGGCAAGGCAAGGCAAGGCAAGGCAAGGCAAGTTTATTTATATAGCACATTTCATACACAGTGGCAATTCAAAGTGCTTTACATAAACAGGAATAAAAAAGACAAGTTTAGGAAAATAAAATGCAGACAATAAAAATTATTAAAAACAGATAAAAACAAATTAAAATTAGTTAAAATAGGTTATAAAAGAATGAAAAAGAAAACGAAAAACATAATAGTGCGATCTGTCGGACGCAGCACAGTGCTCATTCAGTAAAGGCACAGCTAAACAGATGTGTTTTCAGTCTTGATTTGAATGTGCCTAATGTTGGAGCACATCTGATCATTTCTGGAAGCTGATTCCAGCAGCAAGGGGCGCTGTTAGTGGCTGAAGGCAGATTCACCCTGCTTAGACTGAACTCTTGGAACTTCTAGTTTATATGATCCTAAAGATCTGAGTGATCTGTTAGGTTTGTATTCAGTGAGCATATCTGTAATGTATTGAGGTCCTTGGCCATTTAGTGATTTATAGACCAGTAATAATACTTTAAAATCTATTCTGAATGTAACTGGCAGCCAGTGTAAAGACCTGAGGACAGCTGTGATGTGCTCTGATTTTCTGGTTCTGGTCAGAATTCTGGCTGCAGCATTCTGAATGAGCTGCAAGTGTCTGACTGTCTTTTTGGGAAGGCCAGTGAGGAGTCCATTACAGTAATCCACCCTGCTGCTGATAAAAGCATGAACAAGTTTCTCTAAATCTTCACTAGAAACAAAGAATCTGATTCTTGCTATGTTTTTGAGATGATAGTATGCTGATTTACTGACTGCTTTGACATGACTGTTGAAACTCAGATCTGACTCAAGAGTCACACCAAGATTCTTGACCTTATTTTTTGTCGTTTGACCTTTAGAGCCTAGGTACGCATTCACCTTGAGAACCTCATCTCTGTTCCCAAACGCAATGACTTCAGTTTTCTCTTTGTTTAACTGAAGAAAGTTTTGGCACATCCAATTTTTAATTTCATCAATACATTGGCAGAGGGTGTCAATGGGGCTGTAGTCATTAGGCAGTAAGGCTAGGTAGATCTGAGTGTCATCAGCATAGCTGTGGTAGGAGATTTGATTCTTTCTCATTATTTGGCTCAGAGGGAGCATGTAAAGGTTGAACAGGAGAGGTGCCAGAATCGAGCCTTGTGGGACTCCACATGTCATGGGTGTCCACCTCGACCTATGATCACCTATACTGACATAGTAACCTCTCCCTTCAAGGTAAGATCTGAACCATTTGAGGACTGTCCCAGACAGCCCAACCCAGTTTTCCAGCCTATCCAGAAGTATGCTGTGATCGACAGTGTCAAATGCAGCACTGAGATCGAGCAATACCAACACTGTTATTTTACCTGAATCTGTGTTTAGACGTATATCATTGATTATCTTTATAAGAGCGCTCTCTGTACTGTGATGTGCTCTGAAACCAGATTGAAAATTATCTAAACACCCCTTGAAGTTTAAGAACTTGTTAACCTGGTTAAAAACAACTTTTTCAATGATTTTGCCAATGAAAGGGAGATTTGAGATTGGCCTGTAATTGCTCAATAGGGTGTTATCCAGGTTGCTCTTCTTCAAGAGGGGTTTAACAACTGCAGTTTTAAGTGAGTTTGGAAAAATCCCTGAGAGAAGTGAATCATTTACCACTTTTAGGAGATCCATTTCTGAACAGGTAAACACCGTTTTGAAGAATGATGTGGGGAGCGTGTCAAGACTGCAGGTTGATGTTTTTATAATTTGCACCATCTCTTCTAAGATTTTACCGTTAATTGCCATGAAATCAGACATAATGTCTGACTTCTCAAGTTGTGGTTGAGTTTGTTTGATATCGACACAACTTGGCTGATTGGATGAGCTGATTGCCTTTCTGATATTATTGATCTTATCAGTAAAGAAATTAGCAAATTCATTACATTTGCTTACAGAGAGTAGCTCACTGGGAATCCGACTGGGGGGGTTTGTGAGCCTCTCTACTGTTGCAAAGAGTGTGCGAGCATTATTTACATTGTTGTTTATAAGGTTTGAAAAGAAAGTCTGTCTAGCAGTTTTTAGTTCCACATTAAAAGCCTGAAGACTGTCTTTATAGATATTATAATGGACTACTAGTTTCGTCTTTCTCCACATACGCTCAGCTTTCCTGCATTGTCTTTTCTTCATTTGGACTGCTCTTGAGTTTCTCCAAGGGACTCTCTCTTTGCCAGTTCTCTTCCTAACTTTAACAGGAGCGATGTCATTTATTACATTTTCAATTTTAGAATTAAACAAATCAAGGAGAGAATCAACAGAATCTGCAGATATACTTGGTGCCAGCGATATGGCCTTCATAAACTGCTCACTAGTGTTCTCATTTATGCATCTCTTTCTGACAGAGACAGATCTGTCTTTAATAGCTGGAGTGATCAGTATATCAAAGAAAATACAGAAATGATCAGATAGTGCCACATCCTTAACAACAGTCGATGAAATGTGTAAACCCTTAGTTATAAGTAGATCAAGAGTGTGTCCGCGATTGTGTGTGGGTCCTTGAACATGCTGAGTCAGATCAAAAGTGTTAAAAACAGTCATCAGTTCTTTTGCAGCATTGATTTCTGGATTATCAATGTGAATATTAAAATCCCCAGCAATACTAAAATAATCATATTCAGATGTTACTATTGATAAAAGCTCTGTAAAATCATCAATAAAAGCTGGAGAATATTTTGGAGGTCTGTAGATAATGATCAGTAAGATGCGTGGAGACCCTTTTAGTGCTATACTCAGATATTCAAAAGACAAATAGTCACCAAATGACACTTGTTTACATTCATACACATCTTTAAACAGGGCAGCGATGCCTCCACCTCTCCTATTAGCTCTGCAAACACTCAAAAACTCAAAGTTTAAAGGAGCTGCTTCATTCAGAACTGCTGCACTACAACTGTCATCTAGCCAAGTTTCATTTAAAAGCATAAAATCAAGGCAATTTGTGTTGATAAAATCATTGACTAAAAGTGACTTATTATTGAGTGATCTGATGTTTAGAAGTGCTAACTTAACAGTTTTAGTCGTTTTTACTACAGAAGTCTCAGATATACATTTAATAGACACCAGATTTGAATGATTTGCTATACGGTCTGAAAGAGTCTTTGGTTTTCTGTCACGTAATAAGACACATATCTGCGTAGAGAAAGCTACAGACACACTGGGTTCCTGCTTGTTCTGTAAACATCTGATAAAGACACTGTTACCTAAGCAGGCCCCCGAGACACATCAATGGCAGTTTTTAAGTTCACCAGCTAAAGATGAGGTGTTTTTTGGGACCTGGCGCTGTCGCAAAGACCTGAGGCCTTTCCTAGGTGTAGGGCGAGGTGGGCTTAGAGATGGGCGTGTGGCTTGCTGACTTTTGGTTGCTAACTGGGGGCTAGCAGCAATGGAGTGTGAGAGTTTAGTTCCAGCACACACCAGTTCCTCCATCTTTTTTGAAAAATCCAAGAGAGGCGAGCAAGATGACAATGAGAACGTGTCCGGTGACAGAGGCTGTGGGTCTGGGGTTTCTGGCTGCTGAGATATGTTTACCTGGCTGTTTTCCTGGGGATCATCAATGAGTGCTGAGACTTGATGCTGTTCTGATGCATCACAGTCTGCCTGTGTTGAGCTCAGTGTGCAGGGTGCAGACGGCAGTTTGTCCGTTATCGGCGGTTGTTGTGGCTGCGTGGTGTTATCTCTGTCCTTGTAGGATGCGTCAGCCACAAGTCCACTCAGGAGCTGATTTGAAGTCCTGTGGTCATCCGGACATTTGCTAGGTGTGTGTGTGTCATTCAGTTCAGTGGCATACACAGCTGATGGATGATGGAGGGAGAAGAGGATGTTGTCTTTCAGCACTTTTGCACCAAGCTTGTTTGGATGAAGGCCGTCTGATGTAAACAGCTGTCTTTGGTTCCAGAAGAGATTGAAGTTGTCGATGAAATTCAGTCTTTTCATGTTACATGTTTTCTGCAGCCATGCATTTAGACCAAGGAGCCTTGAAAACATATTTGTCCCTTTTGCAGGGAGTGGTCCACTGATGAACGGCTGAATTTTCAATCTTTCAACTGTTTCCAAAAGCTTACAGAAATCTCTCTTGAGCAGTTCTGACTGCTCCTTCCGAATATCATTCTTCCCCACATGGATGATAATCCGTTTTGCAGTCTCATGTTTCCTTAATATGTTCTCAAGTTCTTTATTTATATCAGAAACTGTAGCATGAGGAAAGCAGTATGTCATGGTATCTCTGCTCCTAAAATTTTTGATTATTGAGTCTCCAACAATCAATGTTCTTATCTCTGTTGCGATCGGAGCAGAATGCCGCTGTCTAGTCGGCCTTGAGCCTCTGTTCAGAGCAAAGTTAATTGCTGAGTCATGCGATCTCTGTCTAACTGCATTTGGGGATTCTTCACCCATATTACTCAAAACTTCATATCTGTTCTGAAGCTGTATTTGAGTCCGAGCTGTATTTGGGGTAGAGAACGCTAATGCAGCAGCGTATGACCTTTGTGATCTGACCCCACGAGTACCCTTTGGTTTCGCACCTTGTTTATGCCATAGTTCACGCTGATTTTCAACAGTTTCAATCTGTTTTTCTGTTTTCAAAACAGTAGCTGGAGTAGATTTATAAGGCTTACCGGCTGAATGCTGTGAGGCTCCACGATGAACCGGTCCTGTGTAATTCGGCAGTTCTGGTTGGATCGCAAGTAACTTTGTTTCAAGAACTGCAATCTTTTGTAAAAGTTTGTGGCAGTTGGTGCAGCAGTGAGATTCCAAATCAATATGATCCAGAGCCATTTTCACAGCCGTGTTTTCCCGTCTCAGGAATGAAAGCAGCTGGTAGCGGGAGGATTGTTTAGACGATAATTCCTCTAAATAAAAGTAAAGTTGTACTCCAGAAAGTTTGTAGATTCGATGTTGATCTTCAAGCTGTTTTGTTTGAGCACTGTGCTGATAGGCTCAAGTTAAAATTAGATTATAAAATAAAAAAGCAGGAGTGCAAGGAGCGGAGCAGTAGGCAAAGACGTCCGAACAGTAGCAAAGCAGGAAGCAAGTCTGCAAGTCTACACAAACATAAACATTAATACAAACATACAAAAACATGCAAAACACACAAAAAATATGTGCACACACAAACACACACACACACACACACACAAACAAACACACACACACACACAAACACACAAAAGCACAAGCCCTCATACACACACACACAAACAGAAACACATGAACACACAAAAACCGAAAGACAGACACACAATCATGAACGCACACAAAAACGCCTGTGTGCAAACACACACCAAATACAAAAACACAAACTTGAAGACCCAAACATGTACGCAGACATGCACACGAACACGTCAACACAATTACAAAACCAGCACAGCAGAAACTGACCCAGGATCAGTTTAAATGTCCCATGAAATCAAGATAATTATGTGTGTTATTATCAGTAAGCATATCTGTATTCTAGTGTCTCCAAAACAGACACAACTCATATTAGAAGAGATAACCCTGATGTAATCAATCAAGGATTGTTTTTGCCGTCCCCTCACACTTCAGTTTCTCATCAAATTTTCTGACCAATCAAATGCTCTCTAGTGTCTGACCTGCCCAGCCCCCACCTTCTCATTGGCTGTTCATTTGACGTGCTCGAGCTCAACCGCTGGCAGAGCTGTGAGGAAAAGCAACACGCTATTGGCTGAGTTATTAAAAATAGGAGGAGCTACTCCATGCCCCGCCCTCTGCATGTCTCAGTTGAGACTACGCCAAACATCCAATAGACAAACTCCACATTGAAAGCATCTGTACATCTGACTGAGCTGAGATCAGTGTGTGCTGCACATCTGCATGAGGAACGGATCAGTAACTCACTCCTCTGATGACTTTTCCCATCCCAACCTTAAAGCTCAGCGGTTTCGACTGCTTCTTCTTTTTTGCAGCTGAAAGACCAGAAGAGAATCAACATGAGCAAACATATCAACATCCAGATCACTTACAGCAGCTGACCTGAGATCAGCCTACAGCAATACAGCTCATTAAAACACCTTAAAGGGCATCCATTATGGAGAAATCACTCTAATCACAGGTGTGTGTGAGCAGTGTGTGTGTATCTCCAGCCTCTAATAATAATCATGAGTGAACTGTGTACTAATCAAGCTTGATGAACACAGTCTGCAAACACACTTTGATTGACATTCTCCTTGTGTATGATGTCATCAGAGAGGGAAAGCCCCGCCCACTAGTGTCCATCTCATTAGCATAAGCCGCAGCCCTGAGTGAGAAGCAGCCGTCTGACTTCACATACACCCTTTGGGGCAGGGGTGGGCAATTCATTTTTCCAAGTGGCCACATTAGTCTCTGGGCGGTTTTAGAGGGTCAGACCAGTACAGTTCATTTGCATTTAAAAAAAATCATTGTGAAACTATTCAATAAACATTCATAAAAGCTGTAAAGTTCAAGAAAGGATCAATTTTACACCACAAGTATTTTAAAGACTATATCAACCTCATATAAATGCCACGGGGTTGTTTGTTTGATTGCTTCACCTTAGTTATCTTTAATTTATTCATTCCTCCATTTACTTATTCATTTATTTATTTAAAATTTATGTCCGTGAGAGAATTCTAGCCAGTGTTGAGCTAAACTACTGCACTGGTGAGATGGAAATGTGATGTAATGATCATCACTGAGAGATGATCTGTATCTGCTAGGGCTGGCCGATCAAATCGCTATCAGTATTTATTGAACGAACTCCATTTTAAAATAAATTAATTAATAAATTATATATAATTAAAAAACACAGTTGAAGTCAGAATTATTCGCCCCCCCTCTGAAATTAGTTTTTAAATATTTCCCAAAAAATGTTTAACAAAGCAAAGAAATGTTCACAGTATGTCTGATAATATTTGCTCTTCTGGAGAAAGTCTGATTTGTTTGATTTCGACTTGAATAAAAGCAGTTTTTAATTTTTTAAACATCATTTTAAGGTCAATATTAATAGCCCCTTTAAGCTATAGTTCTTCCCGATAGTCTACAGCAGGAGTTTTCAAACACTAGTGGGTCGCACAGTGAACAAAGGTGGGTCGCGCAACGTCACATAGCTGCAGTTGTATTTACATTGCGGTGAATCAAAACCAGTATGATTGACAACAATAACTCAAACCTCTCACCCTAAAATATTTAAAGTGTGTTTCCTACAAAAAGACAAAGCTGGTTATGTTTCACAGCTGTCTTTTCCTTTTTTTCCGCTCGACATTATGACCACTGCTCCATTTGAGCCCTCGCAATCTGCGTTTAGCCGGTAGAGCTCTCAGTAAGGGACCGTTGGAAAAGTGCTTTTATTTTCAGTTTTTTCGTTTTTTTTGCTCCGTCCTGCGTGTTTTATTTTAAACACGACTAATTTTCTCTTAAATAAGCACAAACAGTTACTAAAGTAGTCGAATGCTTCATTATAGATCTGTGCATTCTTACATGAACACCTCTGTTATCAAACAAAACACAATGAGAAAATAACTATGGTAACTTAAATCAATATGCAAACACAATTAAACGTGAAGTAGATTTTACAGCTTTATTTATTTCTGTATAGGCCGTTGATTTTAATAGGTTAAACCTTTTATTTTATTGTCAATATTTTCTAATGTTTGCTATGTATTCAATTATTTGAAGCCATTTGTTGTCCCAAATTTTAACATCTCAACGTTGACAGATTGCTAATCAATAAATAGCTATAGTGCTATCTGTTAGTTTAACGTCAGCTAATGTTATGGAAGGGCATAGATGTTATGGAAAATAGTAATAGTAATGTAACTACCCCATCATTCCTTCCTCAAGCAAATGTGTAAATATTAGATCAATTTAGCATTAATGTTAATTGCCATGGCATATTTATCTGACTTTTTCCCAGCTTGTAGTAGTCGATCAACAAGCGATTTAGTTTCTTATGACTATACACTAGCAGTGAAATTTACTGAGATGTGACGGGGCTTGATTAAAGGTTGATCATATTCTCTTCTGAAAAAAGAAGAGGATCTTTTTCAACAAAACAATGATCACAGTTACAGCCAGCATCCCACAAAAAGCACTTTGAGCCTCAACTTGTGCATATCAAATCGCAAAATCCAAAAAGCCGCATAGCATATGTTTTTGACTGCTTTGAATGGATTTTTTTTATCCATTTTTCCATATTAAAATATTATGCTGGGTCTTGAGATTGAATTACTTGCCAAGGTGGGTCCCGGAATAAAAAAGTTTGGGAATCCCTGCTCTACAGAACAAACCATCGTTATACAATAACCTGCCTAGCTACCCTAATAAACCTATAGTGAAGCCTTTAAATGTCACTTCATAGACACAAGAAGTGTCTATGTTTATAGAAAAAGTGTAGAAATGTTTCTAGAAGTGTCTTGAAGAATATCTAGTCTAATTTAATGTGCTGTGATTATGACAAAGATCAGTTATTAGAAATGAGTTATTAACACTATTATGATTAGAAATGTGTTGGAGAAATCTCTCTAATAAGCAGAAATTGGGGGGAAAATAAACAGGCAGCTAATAATACGGATTGCAACTATATATAAATAAATAAATAATTGAATAAACACTTCACGCAGACTGATCAGAGAAGTGCAGCGGGCAGCATGGGGAACAGGGGCTGTAAAATGCCCAGGTCTGATTTACAGACATCAGAGAATCATTTAAGATCTTGTAAATACTTGTGAATACTGTAGGTCTCCTTTAATACACTGATCACGGCTGAGGCTTTTATTTCATTTCAGAGATCTTGTATAACTGCAGAAATAAGCCCTATTTGCACGAGACTGGTTTTACTTGACAACGTTAGAGAAATTTCTCCACATATGCAAAAAACAAAACAACAAGTATAGACAGGTATAAGTGAATGGAAAAACAAACAAACACCACCCTCCTGTGAGACATTTATTTCTCAAGTGTTTCTCAAATGATGTTGAACAGATTCAGGAATTCTTCACAGTGTTTCCTCTAATATTTGTTCTTCTGCAGAGAGTCTTATTTGTCTTATTTTGGCTAGAATAAAAGCAGTTTTTAATTGTTTTAAACACCATTTTAAGGTCAATATTATTCACCCCCTTAAACTATATTTGGTTTGGATTATCTCCAGGGGTTGGTTCTTCGTACGTGGATTACTCAATTAGCTGGATTTTGTTGTTGCTTTGACATGATCCAGGTTCGTTTCATTCTTAAAAACTCATCTGAGAGTTGTTGTCATAGTAACAATTCTGATATATCAAACCTGCGTAGGAGCAGGTTCAATTCATATAAACAGGATTAGATCGGCTCAGTTCAAGCAAAGATAATACTGAAAGTATGTACCGAATGCAGATATTTTCTTACAGTAGTAGTTATATAGAATTAGGAAAATAGTAAATATATATATATATATATATATATATATATATATATATATATATATATATATATATAAATTAATTAATTAAACTATTAATAAAACGTATGCAATCTGCACTCCGAAATAAAAGTAAAAGACTGCTACCTGGTGGTTCTTATGGATTTATTGATATGAACTTTTTAGATGCAAACCCAGGTGAAAAAAATATATAATTAAATGCAATTAAAATACACTTAAATACCCGCAAACACATTTTTAGTACATTGTTATTTTTTGTGTTAAATAAAAGTTTGATGGTTTTACACTATACATATACTCATTAAAAGTTTGTTCATACTTCAGCAGGACTGTAGTACACTTGACAAAAGTATACCAAATACCAGTAATACTTAAATAAATGTTTGGTGTACTACAATAAAGTACACTACAGAAAAAACATCCAGAAGAGTTTAATAATAATCTTGTTTTTCCTTTTGACATAAGAGTAATTTGCTTACCCCATTGGCAGATTATTTTGCTTGTTTTAAGGAAAAACTCACTTAATATTGGCATATTATTTCTCAAAACAAGACAATATGTTTTGCTTGTCAAGAAAATTTTTTGTGATTTAAGAATTTTTAGATATTTGAACTCGAAACAAGACAAAAACTCTTGGTAAGAAAAGCATTTTTTGCAGTGAAAAGAGTTCACATCTCCCCTGTCCTCGCCTCATTGCTCTGGCTTCCTATTAAATACAGAGGTGATTTTACAATTCTTCTCTTCACTTATAAAGCAGTGCACAGTTCTGCCCCGGCCTATATCAGTGAACTTATTAGGCCTTATTCAGCTTGCAGACTGTTAAGATCCCATGACCAGTTCCTTATGTCTGTCTCTCGGTCTCGCTGCAAATCGAAAGGTGATGGAGCTTTCTGTGTTGCGGCCCCACGGCTCTGGAGCTGTCTCCCTCTGAACAGCAGGGTTTCTT
>NC_141040.1:58832500-58927500 GCF_052040795.2 Danio rerio | reverse complement strand
GCCTCCTCAGCTGACTTCTCTGGATGTGGAGGAGAAGCGGCTCTACTCTGAGCTCCTCCCAGGTGTCAAAGCTCCTCACCCTGTCTATAAGAGTGCGCCCTGCCACCCTGCAAAACGTCTTTCAGCCGCTTGTATCCGAGATCTTGTCTTTCCGGTCATGACCCAAAGCTCATGAGCATAGGTGAGGGTAGGAACGTAGACTGACTGGTAAATAGAGAGCTTTGTCTTTCAGCTCAGCTCTTTCTTTACAATGAACCAGTATAATACATCATCCACATTACTGCTGCCGCTGCTGCTATATATAAATTTACACACACAATTAAGTTCTTCTGGATTATTTTAAAATGGTCTGACAATAATCCAACCAGAAATAAATGTATTTTTCCCTTTTTAATTTTTTATTATTATTCAGGTTTATTATTATTATTTATTAAATAATAATTATTAGGGGTTTTACACCTTTAATCAGGCATGTCCAAACTCCTGCTTATTTTCTGCATATTTTAGTTCCAACCCCATTTAAACACACCTGAATCAGCTAATCAAGCTCTTTCTAGTTTTGCTAGAAACTTCCAGTCTTGCGTGTTGAAGGAGGTTGGAGCTAAACTATGCAGGAGACCGGCCCTCCAGGACAGAGCTTGGACACCCCTGCCTTTAATGAACAGGAGAGAGCATTGAGGGACAGCATGGGGAGGAGAGAGAGAGGAGAAGAAGCGGCAAAGGATCTGGAGGCAGGAATCTGAGGCCTGGAGTGCATGTGTCGACACACTGACCACTTCACCACTGAGGCTTACTTTTGGCCTAAATGTTTTTCTAAATAAAATACATAATACAGTTTTCACTTCAGGTAATTATTATTATTTTTTTGGTCTGTAAACTAATGACATTTCTTCCTAATTTTAAATAAATATTTTGTCAAATACAGCCTTTTTAGCTTAAAAATAATACAAATGTACCGTTAAAATGTTTCTATTCATTTTTAGACAACACAATCCAAACTTCAGAGGAGTTAAGAAATCCATATTTGGTTGTATAACCCTGAAAACATGCATTAATTTCCACTAAATGTCCTCAAAAAAAGCTGTATTTTATTTTAAATATGTAATAAATGTCATCAGAGCTTTGTAAAGTCAAACAAATCCTCCCATTTTACTCAAACTAACACAATATTAAGAGTTCAAGAACCCTCATAATCTGTTTTACTTGTACATCGTTTCACAATCATAATTGACATGCATTTATAACTTTTACATCAATTTTAATTACAACTACTAATATTTCTGAAAATGTCTAAATAAAATCACTTATAAAAACAAACACACAAATTTAAACTATTATTAAGTTAATGTTTCTGTGTGGAGTTTTGCATGTTCTTCCAGCGTTCGCGTGGGTTTTCCCCCACAGTCCAAACACATGCGGCTTGAAGGGCATCCGCTGTGTAAAAACTTGCTGGATAAGTTGGCGGTTCATTCCGCTGTGGCGACCCCTGATTAATAAAGGGACTAAGCCGACAAGAAAACGAATGAATGAATAAGAAGTTTCTCACTTTTACACTGTTAGAAACAATGCCAGGAGTATTTACATGATAAGGTTAATTGTAAATGACACAATTTGAGCTGCTACTGTTGTTAATAATTGTATTAATGTTATTATAATTATGTATTATTAATAACAATGTGAAATAATGACGGATAAAAATGTGAATATAATCAAAACACACCAAATGACAAAATCTCTAAATAACAAAAAGCTAAATCTATCCCAACTATTTCGAGTTAAAGTTGGTTTTATATTCACATATTCGGTTATTCTCAATAATACAATTTTAAGAAACTATTATTTGCAAAGGTATAAATAGTGAAATCTTATTAATAGCCGATGACTATTGAAGCACAACACTGTTCACAGTCAATTCAATAGAGCTGATGTTGTTTTGAAGACATTCATGCTTTTAATTTCAGACCCAATATTGAAGTTAGCATGGTAAACAAAATAGAGACCCTTAAAATGAACCAAATGCGAATATAAAACCAACTTCACCTTAAATTAAACGATTAATAAAAAGTTAATAAGAAGTTTCTCACTGACTGCAGTGAATAAACCCACTTTTACACTGTCAGAAACAATGACGCAGGAGGATTTAAAAACTAAAAATACATTTTAAACCACACAATTTGAGCTGAAACTGTTATTTACGGTAAAATAACAACACTGTGTGAAATAATGTCGGATACAAATATGAATATGATCATAAACAGCAGCATCTGCAGAGTCTGCGCAGCAGTGATGAGGCGAAAATGAGCTCCGCGCGCAGCTCCACACACAGTGTTTGAGTCTGTAGTGTGCACTGTAGGGTGTAGTGTGCACTGTATGGTGTAGTGTGCGTGGCGTGCTGCAGTACCGAGTGTGCTGCGCTGTCCTGGATGAACTTAATGAGCTCTTTTTTCGGCACTTCTTCACTTTTTAGCTGCTCGTCGCTCCACTGCCGCTCTGGAGCCGCCGCCATCTTGAATGAAGAAAAACGCGTGCTCGTCAGAAACCAATCAGCGCAGAGCTTCTTAAAGGAGCCGCGAATTCACATTTTTGCACATCTTCATGCTAATGGCCTGTGTGCACAGCTAGTGTTTTTCAGCCAATGATGACTTCCGGTGAAAAGTCTATAGCTGCGTCCCAAATGGCACACTATACACTATGCACTCATGCACTATGTACTTATGCACTTACACACTCAACAGGATAGTATATGTATGTAGTGTTGTCCCAAATGGCACACTAATGTTTTTTTACTAAGCGGAAATTCAAACCGTTTCCCTGATGACGTTTTACTGTTGCCAAATCAGTGAAATAAACGACTGAATTATCAAGTAATACCTGCCGTGAGTATTGCCGCATTTACCATCGGGAGGCGCAATAATCACTCTCGTAGGAGAATTTTGCTTTCACCATCCAAAATAAATAAAGTTATTCAACATGTGCGTCCGATCGCTCCGCCCCTTCCGCTACGTAAGCAAACCTGCGGTCGTTGAGAGCGTGAAGTGTCCATCATTACACACTTCATTTTAGCGGCTGAATGAGTGCATCATCCGGGTAATTCAAGTGCACTTATTATTTTGAGAGTTTTCAATGTGAACACACTACTTACACTATTCATACTACAAAATGGCGTAAAATAGTGCATAAGTATGCGATTTGGGACGCAGCTTATGTGACTATTTTCAATTTTATAAGCTTTTTTTTTTTTTTTTTTTTTTTTTACAGCATCGATGTTGTAATATAATTCAAATTCAGTTAAATAGACTTAAGCATCCATTTGATTGTTGAAGTGTAAAAACAAAGAACAAAAGATGCAGGCATCTTCATTAGCAACAGGCTAGCGCAAAAACCCTTAAAAATACTGGGGTAAAATTAATTTCCATATTTTAAAGGCATGGCGTGTAAAAGTATAATTTAATGCAGTGCTTCTTAATTGGTCTGATGCCCACTTTATATGATATCTCAGCCAGGCAGAGATGATTTTTTTTTAAGAAATCAGATCTTAAACAATTTTGTATGTGATGACAATTCACCAGAAATTATGAAATTAATTTAAGAAATTATTTTAAGAAATTTAGAAATTATTTAATTAAGAAATTATTTTCATTAAGAAATTATTAAGAAATAAGAAATTATTTCTTAATAATTAAGAAATTATTAAGAAATTAAGAAATTATTTTAAACTAAGAAACTGCGGTATGAGCTGACGTCAAACAAAAATATATGCTTATCTGTTTACAGATATATACTCTTAAATATATGTGTTTGTACATGTGTATGTATATATATATATATATATATATATATATATATACAGTTGAAGTCAGAATTATTAGCGCCCCTTTGAATTATTTTTCTTTTTTAAATATTTCCCAAATGATGTTGAACAGATTCTGGAAATGTTTACAGTACGTCTAATAATATTTTTTCTTCTGGAGAAAGTCTTATTTGTTTTATTTCGGCTAGAATAAAAGCAGTTTTTAATTTTTTAACACCATTTTAAGGACAAGATTATTAGCCCCTTTAAGCTATAGCTCTTCCCGATAGTCTACAGAACAAACCATCATTATACAATAACTTGCCTAATTACCCTAACCTGCCTAGTTAACATGATTAACCTAGTGAAGCCTTTAACTAGGCTTAAACTTTAAGCTGTATAGAAGTGTCTTGAAGAATATCAAGTCTAATATTATTTACTGTCATCATGGCAAAGATAAAATAAATCTAAATAAATATAATATATAAATCTAAAAATAAAAATCAGTTATTAGGATGAGTTATTAAAACTATCATGATTATAAATGTGTTGGAGAAATCTGCTCTCTGTTAAACAGAAATTGGGGAAAAATAACCAGGGGGTCTCAAAATTCTGACTTCAACTGTGTGCATATATGATGGACAGTATTTATCATACATGTATTTCAAATACGTTTTAAAAAAAAAAAAAATAGTGAAAATAGTATTTTGTCATTTGTGTTTAATAGGGTTGATGATAATGGCTTTATGTTTTGTATCAAAATACTTTAGTGTCTTGTATTTTTGTATATAAAATACTGTAAAATACTTTGTAAGAAGTCTACATAAAAATG
Organism: Danio rerio; assembly: GCF_052040795.2. Classification (NCBI taxonomy): domain Eukaryota; kingdom Metazoa; phylum Chordata; class Actinopteri; order Cypriniformes; family Danionidae; genus Danio; species Danio rerio. The sequence continues at coordinate 58,922,878 of NC_141040.1, read as the reverse complement.
TGGCCTTTAATAGTGGTGTTTTCTCAGTTATTTGCCAAGGCTCGAGATCAGACTAGAAAATTGCTTAATATTGAAGAAGTTGATCGATGCTTGGAGCATGTATAAAGAAAATAAAATAAAGAAAGTAACAGACAAACAGCAGAGGTAAACTCAGGAGCAGGACAAAATCAGAGAGGAAAATAAGACGAACATAAGTCCTACAGTGGCAATACGTCCAAAACTTAATTAGCTGTTTCAGTATCTGATCTGCAGGTGCTCCTTATAGGTAATTACACTGTAAAAAAAATCTAACTTAACAAATTGTTAATTTAGCTTAAAATTGTGAGTTAGGTGGACATATTTTGAGTTGAATTTTACTAATAAAAATGATTTAACTGCATGTTTGAAACTGTTTGTTCAATGAAAGTAAAAAAAAAATCAGTTGAGGAGACTTAAAACATTGATTTCTTCAAAAATAAAAAGTTGAGTTAACTTAAAATTTTAAAGCAACTGGCTGCAATTTTTATTTAAATTTTTATTTATTTTTTATTTTTTTGAGTTTACGCAGCGGATGCCCTTGCAGCTGCAACCCATCTCTGGAAAATCAGCCTATATCAATATCAGCCTACCCAATTCACCTGTAACACATGCCTTTGGACTGTGGGGGAAACCGGAGCGCCCAGAGGAAACCCTCACGAACGCAGGGAGAACATGCAAACTCCACACAGAAACGCCAACTGACCCAGCCGAGACTCAAACCAGCGACCTTCTTGGTGTGAGGTGACAGCACTACCTACTGCACCACCGCGTCACATAATTATAATATCATGTTTTAAAAACATTAATTTATTTATTCCAGCCAGGCTAAAAGAAATAAGACTTGCTCCGGGAGAAAAATTATAATAGGAACAACTGTGAAAATGTCAAAAATGTATTTATTTAGTTTTTCTCATTAATATTAAATACAGCATGCTGTTAATGTTGTTTAATTAGGTCACCATGCTGAAATATTACTGAAATAAACACGAATTATTAATGTGCAATATTTATGTGTATATTTCTAAATAGTGATATATAACTAGTAAAATGTCAGATATCCTCCTTTATAATGTTATTTTCAGACACATGGTGGCAGTAGATTCACACATGTGGAGCTTCCAGGTAAAATCGTTTCTCAAATGAAGTGAATAAAAACGCTGCTGTTTGTGTTTATCAGCAAATATAATAATTTATATGCATTCACGGCTTCAGTGACCATGTCATAAAATCCATAGAATTCTCCTCACGAATACAGTTTAACAAAGCGCTGTGTGAAGAAATCAATGTGTTCACTTGGGGAGAAAGGTATTTGTTTTAAGTCTTGCTGAACCAGAAGTGAGGGAAATAAATAAACGCAGCATTTCTCACAGCAAAGTACTGATATATAAGTGAAAATAAATGAAGAATTGTGGCACTAATATGGTGATTTCATGTTAAATGTACAGTAAAATAGTGTTGGGTGGACTGCAACAAACAAATACTGATTACATCATTAACTCTGTGCTTAAATTACTTTTTTAATGACCATGAGTGAAAGTAATTTAATTACTCGTTAACAAATTGAATTATTGGACTCAATACTATTTCAGATTCCATCATCTCTGTGCATGTAGATTAAAATTAAACTCCTTGAATACTTTAAACGGGCATCAAACAGGCTCTTTTAGCGTAATATAAAATTAATACACGCATTGCACTCTTTAGTCAACAAACAACATTTGTCACAAACTGATATAATACATGATTAAGCTAAATTGTCCAGGGTGACACGGTGGCTCAGTGGTTGTTCTCCTGGTGTTGGCATGGGTTTCCTCCGGGTGCGCTAAAGGGGGAATTGATTAATTAAATAAGCCGTAGTGTATAATTGTGTGTGTGAATGAGTGTGTATGGGTGTTTCCCAGTACTGGGTTGCAGCAGAAAGGGCATCCACTGTGTAAAACTTATGGTGGAATAGTTGGCGGTTCATTCTGCTGTGGTGATGAATAAGAGACTAAGCTGAAGGAAAATGAATGAATGAATATGTGATTTAACAGATTCCTATTCATCTCAATGCATGTGGAGATTAAACTCTTTAAATTCTGTAGTTTGGACCTTTTAGCTTAAATTAAAATTAATAAATGCATTACTTTCTTTAGTTTATGAACATCATTTGAAAAATAAAACCTGATTTAATGTATGATCATGTATAAAATATATGATTAACAATATTAGAAATGTTTCAAGGCAAAATAATCCCTATATCATAATATAATATTATTACTACCTTGTGATTTAATCAATTGATTATCTTAGACCAAGTATTTCTTATGGGATATGATCGCTGGTAATCGTGACAGCACTCCTACGTCAAGTTGCGGTCGCTCTGAATACCGCTCCAGTTGGTCCACCGTTTTTATGTTGTTAAACTTAAAACACTTTTGTTTTCCAGTATTTTTTTATTTATTGTAAACCACATTTTAATTTTTTTTTTACATTTTGCAAAACAAAAATGTGTACTGTCCCATATAAACAGTGTGAAAAACAAAAGAACATGGTGCAACATAAAGAGCAAAATCTACTATAAATAAGTAGAGACTTCAGAAAATAATGTTCTTGAGACGCAGTCTGGCTTCAGTCCATTAAATTCGAGAAACTTCACAAGTATATTTAAGTTCCTTGAGGCAGCTTCGATTCAGTGCATATATCATGCCCATCAGCAGAGCACAGCACCCTGAGATGTCCATTCTATTTAGGATTATCATTCCCTCAACCGTGATGGTTTCCGTCTTGTGGTCCAATTCCAAAGTTGACAGATCACCAATGATGGACATTGTCATCACTTGCCTTTCAAAGTCCTCCTCAAACTCTTGTGTGCTCTTATAAAGCAAGAAAAAACCCTTTTTGAGTGAAAAAACACTGCTAACATCAGCTGTATTTATCAGGAGTAGCCAACACTCTGGTGGAAAGGAGAAAATTGATTTGGAAATTAAATAAAATTCAGATATCTCACCCTAGGATGTCTTGTGTGTCAAACAGTCTGCTGAAACTTGTCCGGACTTGCTTCTTGCTTGTTCAGTGTGAGAGAAGCTTTGAAATTCAGAACTCCATTTGTGTGGAAAAACTGAGTTATCAACCCAATTTCTTTGAGTTGCTACAAATTAAATGTTGTTTTAAACTAACTGACAGACATATTTACCTTTAAATTAGCCGCATTTTTTAGTTGTAATTATCAATTATCGAAGATGTAATTATCAATATTTTACTATTGTGAAAACTTAAAGGGTCACGAAACACCAGAACACATGTGTTGAGCTGTTGACAGTGGTATATGTGTCCCACACTGCTAAAAACACTATTAGGACACCTATATTTCACTAAAAAGTGTAAATTGGTTGTTTTTGCGGTATTTCAAGCAAATTCGTACTTCCAGTTTGAAACAAATTTTTGAAGCTGCGTCACGGTCATGACATAATAGCGTGTATTCCAGCGTGCAGACTGGGCGTCTGTGCCAGAGTGAGTCTTATTACGTCTTACAGTGTGCTGCATTAATGCATGAGTAAGGCTTGGTTCAAACCAATCAGCGCGCTCTATTGTGCAACTTCATTAATATTCATTACCGTCACAGTGTTTAGACGGCAGAGACGCCACGTTGTGTTGGCAAAACAAGCGTGAAGTGTTGCTTTTATAGTTTGCTGCAGTGAAGTTTTGTTTTCATTTTCTCTCTGTGAGAGCTCAGCTGGAGTCACGTGTGGATTAACAGTGTACGCGACGCTCGACAACAATAACTTACGTGTCTAAGGAGGAACATTGTTTACCTGAGAGCTGTTCTCATCTGCAAACGCTGAGATCCGGATTCGCTTGTAGTATTCTCTTCATAAAAACGCGGCTGATTGTCCTGTCTCTACAGATTTGGTAAGTGAGTGACCAGCGCTCTTTGTTTATTCAGTTTGTTCATATCGAATTAAGTTAACTATTGCACCGAGTGTAAACATGTTAGCACCACAACCAAACTTTAACCTCATGTAGGATTTTCACCACATTTAGTGACCGGAATAACACACGCGGTATACGAGCGTATGGGACGCTCAGGGGGTTCAGGTGTCGTGCACACAAGATGAAAAGGGTAGTTCCGGTAAGAGAACAGGAGAAGGATTCCCAGTTTTGTAAGTTTAATCAAGCTGGAATGTCATTACACACATGTGGTCTATAAGACAGAAAAATACAAAGAGGAACAATTGCTAATGTTAGTAAATTATACAACAAACTTATTAATTAAGATACAAATAAACATACATCGAGTAATTGTGAATTATAAAGACAATGATGAATTAAACATACTGTTGTAAGCAATTGGAATGACCATTTAGTATTATTGTACAGGCTAAATCTACCCAACGGTGAACATTTTACGAATTATTGACTCAATCAGGTGATATATATTAAATAGATACATAAAATAGGTTATATCAAACTATGAATCAATGTGAATATCCAGTTCAAAGTCCGAAATGAGATCGTTGGGTTTGATAACATATGGTTTCACTTTCGGTTATGGCGCACGTGGGAATCACGAGACATACAGTGTGATTTACAAGACAATAACAGTAATCAGAACATTTATCTGGATCAAAGGATAGCAAACAAAAGGGACTCACCCATAATCAATTACACACTGGTGTAAAACATGTACAAATCGGTTGCACAGTCCAGCCAGCCGATCGGCAGCCTGTGTCTCTCCAGCCGTCATGACTGCCTTTTGTCACTGAACTCCCTATCACCAAACCTTCCTCTAGGGGTCGTTAAAGGGCTTTCTCACACAGCCGCCCCCAAATGTAAGTGAGTACATTTGAAATAGTGAGATATCCTAACTAAGTATCGGGATTAACAGGGTCATCATCAGTGTGTTTCGGTAGAGGGACTAAACGAGATACGGGTCTAACATAAGTGCGGTTGCGTACCTGAACCTCAACCGATCTGGTTCGCCCATCAAGTCCAGGAAAGGTATTAGTTACTTTCCCTACTGGCCAACATGCTCGTGGGAGTTGTGGGTCCACTATCAGTACCACTTGGTCTAGCCCAATTTCCCCACCATCCTTGCGCCACTTCTGCCTTTCTTGTAAATTTGGTAAATAGTAGTGTATGAATCTAGACCAAAAATGGTCAGCAAGTATTTGACTATGTTTCCATCTTCTGGTTCCCAGAACATTACTTGAGTCGTAAAATACTTGTGGGAGAGAAGAATCATGGCGACCCATTAAAAGAATGTTGGGTGTAATAGGGTCCAGATCCGATACATCGGAAGACACATATCCCAGAGGCTTGGCATTTAGGATGCCTTCTACCTCGATGAGCACTGTTCGCAGTACAGTCTCAGTCACTGTTAGATCCTTCAATACTACTTTAAGGGCCTGTTTTACTGACTTAACCTCCCGTTCCCAAACTCCCCCAAAATGAGGGGCTCCAGGTGGGATAAATCTAAATGTAATTTGTTGTTCTGCCAATTGCTCTCTGAGTTGGGGAATCATAGATTCGTAGGCTGCTCTCAATTCTTTGTCTCCTCCAACAAAGTTTGTCCCATTATCACTAAGGAGCTCAAATGGTTTCCCTCTTCGTGATATGAATCTGCGGAGAGCCATTAGGAATGCGTCTGTATCAAGACTTTCTACTAGGTCAAGATGAATACAACGAGTGGTCAAACATTTGAATACTATTCCCCACCTTTTCTCTCTCCGTCTGCCAATCTTCACTGTGAATGGGCCAAAGCAATCCATTCCAGTGGAGTAGAATGGGGGTTTGTACAAACGAAGACGTGTCGGTGGAAGGTCAGCCATCTTAGGCATTTTTGGCTTAGCACGCCATTTCTGGCAGTCTGTACACAAGTATTGATGCTTCTTGATGGCTTCCCTTCCTCTCAGAATCCAGTATCGTCTTCTTACCTCAGCGAAGACTCGCTCTAGTCCAGGATGTAGTAGGGTGGTATCATAATCCTTGATTAGAAGCTTTGTGAGGTAGTGTTGTGGATCAAGAACAACAGGGTGTGTCGTGTCTAGTTCCAGATGATGAGCATGTCTTAACCTCCCTCCAACCCTAATAAGTCCACTGACCTCATCATACTCAGGTGATAAAGATGCTAATCTGCTGTTGGATGGTAATGGTCTATTAGTGGTAAGAGCTTTAAACTCTTCCGGAAAGGAATCTCTTTGAGACTGTTGTAGGAGAAGTTTCTCTGCTAGAATGTAACTACCTGAGTCATCTTGCGGCTGGGTTTGAGGTGTAGCCGCCCCGTGAAGGGATGTCACAGTGGCTTTTAATAGTTCAGCCCATGTGCTGAATTGATTGACATCAGGGAGGGTGGTGTCTGGACAAGTAAGAACATGCAGACAGATTACTGACTTTTTTAATTCTGTCACTGGTTCTGGTTCATCTGCTGGTAAAGTGGGCCAGCATGAATCTGGTTGATATAGAAATGGTGGTCCATTAATCCAGTGGCAAGGTGGCGTCAAACTGTTTAAGGTCTGACCTCGGGTTATGACATCAGCAGGGTTGTTCGCTGAATCAACATATCTCCACGAATTAATGTTGGTGAGTGACTGGATCTCGGCCACTCTTGTTCCAACAAAGACTTTGTATCTGCACGAGTCAGATTTAAGCCATTGTAGCAATGTAGATGAGTCTGACCAGAGAATGATGCGATTGATGTCAACAGTTAATTCTTCTTGGAGTATGTTAGCTACTTGTGCCCCAGTGAGTGCTGCACTCAATTCTAATCGGGGGATTGTCATTTGTTTCCGAGGTGCTACTCTTGAGCGGGCTAACACAAATGAAATGTGCACATGTCCTTGATCATTTTCAGTGCGCATGTAGGCTACAGAGCCGTAAACCCTTTCGGATGCATCGCAGAAGATATGCAATTCTCGATTAAGTTTGTCTGCCTGCCAGTCAGAGGGGCTGTAGCACCTGGGGACTGCAATGTGATTTAAACCTTGGAGCTCTTGTAGCCAGGTTTGCCATCGGCTTAACAAACTCTCAGATGTGATTGGGTCATCCCATGTTAGGTTGGTCTTCCACAAATCCTGGACCAGTACTTTCGCTCTAGTTGTAAATGGAATTAGATAACCGATTGGATCATATTGAGAAGCCAACACTTTGTAGACATTGCGTAAAGTGGGCTCAAAGCATTCGATCTGGCTGGGTTTGTAACTGAATGAGTCTGAGAGGCAGTTCCATAGTAGCCCTAGTGTCCCTTCTAGGAGGTCAGTACTCTTTTGTGATAGCCAAAGTTCGCTATTGGAAGATCTAGCATCAGGAGGGAGATGCTGAATGACCTCTGGTTTGTTACTGGCCCATTGACGGAGCTCAAATCCACAGGTGAGCAAAAGTTGTCGTAAGTTGTCTACTAATGCTCTAGCTTCAGCAACAGTTTGAAGGCTATGGAGGCAGTTATCCACATAAAAGGAACCTTTAACTGTACTCTCCAGTACTGGGTCTCCATCGGAGTGGGTCTGAGCAATCATCTGGAGTGCATATATGGCACAGCACGGGCTGCACGTGGTGCCGAACGGTAAGACTTGCCATTCGTAGATCTTGGGTTGGTTGCTCCTTTGCATATCTCTCCACAGGAAGCGTACTACAGACTTATCAGTAGGCAAGAGGCGAACCTGGTGGAACATTCCTTTCACATCTCCGCTAATGGCTACAGGATTTTCGCGGAACCTCAGTAAGACACCAAGTAATGATGGACCAAGGATGGGCCCAGGTAAAAGTATGTCATTTAGAGCTTGCCCTTGGTAGGAATAAGAACAGTTAAATACTATTCTGTCTTTGCCGTTATGTGTCACCATATGGTGAGGGATGTACCACGATTCCCGGGATTGCTCTGCTTCTTCTATTGATATCTCTGCCACATAGCCAGCTTCTTGCAGTCTTCTCATTTCCAAACAGTAAGCTTCAGCTTTCTTATGATCTTTAGCAAGCTTGCGCTCAGTGCTTCGGAGATTAGCCATCACTGCTTCTTTGGAGGCTTTAAGAAGTTCAGCATTGGGTCGTCTGAGCAAAGGAGTGGCATAGCGCATGACTCCATTAACTTCTACCTTGGTGGTATCTGATTGAAGAAGCGAGAGAGCATACTGGTCATGTTTGGAGCGAGTGGCTGATTTTTCATTCGTATAGGGCAGAGTATCAATTTGCCAAAGGCGTTCCACATTTCTGAATAGCTCAGTATTCTGTGTGGTTGTGGTTATGTGGAGACATTGTGGTGTGGAAACGGAAGTCTGGCTGAGCCCAGTGGGACCTTGCAGGGTCCAGCCAAGTCTAGTACAGATGGCTATCGGTCCATGTGAGGATCCCGTACACACTGGCTGGACAGGCGTAAGTAGATGTGGCATGTCAGACCCAATTAGTAGTAGAGGTTGGGCTTGGTCAATTGAAGGTAATGGCAGAGACTTAAGATGCTCATACTTGCGTTGGAGAGCGGGTACAGGGTAGGAATGTTTGGACAGTCTCAGATTATCTGCCGTGAAAGCATGAGAAATCAGGTATTTCCTGAATGGTTTGTGCAGTGGTGATACATAGAAGGATACATTGGCTCCTTTTAGATTAACCACATCTTGATGAACTGTGCGTAGTGTCAGCGTTTCAGGTTCGGTAGGGAGTTTTAACTGGTCCACTACTTGGGATAAGACAATGCTACGTTCCGAACCATCATCTAATACGGCGTATGCTTCCATGGCTTTCTCTTTATGGTGTAGTAGTACCTTAACTATCTTAAGCATTACCTTCTGAGACCTATTGGGCCGATCTAAATAGACCTGTAGGCTGGGGACGTTAACCAACAGAACATTATTTTGTATTTGCGAAGCTGCTTCATGCAAAATGGTCAGATGTATCTCTTTGCACTTTGTACAAGGTTTTTTCAGAGTACAGTGGTCTGGAGGGTGAGTTCGCCCACATTTCCAACATCGTTTCTCTGTGGATAGCCATTCTCCTATTTTCTCAGCTGTCAGCATTTTAAACTTAGGACATGCGTGAAGAAAGTGGTCCTTCATGTTACAGTATGGGCAGAAGGGTTGAATCTTAACAGGAGGTTTAGATTTTGGGTGTCCTTGCACTGCTGAACTACCATCGGTTGAATACAGAATGGATGTGGATTTCGCCTTTATGCGGAAAGGTGCTGACCTTGGCTGCTCTTTCTTAATAAATCTAGCATTTTCTGTTTGATACATTGTAGCTGCTTTATTAGAAATACGCTTTGCTTGCGACTTCATTTGTAGCCATTCTGATAGATCAGGTAAGGTATAGGTGCGATCCGTACCAGTCTGTAGAATACCTCGGCTGAAGCAGTACTCCACGAATCCATCCCTGTTCGATGGTGGCATCTTGCTTAGCAATCGGTCAACATGAGAGCCACAGCGCAACTCATATCCATTTGGGCCTTCCAAAGTTTTGAGCATGCCTACTAGAGTTTGGATGGACAGAGAAAAGGAGTCAAAAGCTTCTGCATCACCGAACTTGACTGCGGGGGCGTTCAGTATAATACTAAGTTCTGATTGGACTAGTTGCCGTGGCTGTCCATATTTATCTTGCAGTGCTTGCATGGCTGCGGTGTATGGCTTAGGGTCGTACATATAAGCCTTTGCTAACTGCAGTGCGCTGGGGAGTTTTAAATGACTTAGAAGGACCTGATATTTGTAATGTTCACTCAGGTGAGGTTGATTATTCATTACATTTTCTAAGGCCATCTTTAATAAGGCAAAATCACTCTCTCTACCAGTGTCAAAATGTGGGATAGCTGGCTTAGGCACCCCGTAGGCAGAAGCGGCTAACATGTCAAGACCGGGAAATTGAGCTAGAGAGGGGTACAACCCTGACCGAATGGGAGAGGTATCAGGTGCGGGACCAGTGTACGGTGCAGATGTCCCATCAGGGCTAGAATGCATAGAGGGGTAGCATTGTACTTGTAGTGGAGATCCCACAGTTACAGTAGCGGGTGAGGGAACTACATTGTGGACCCTGACAGATGGTGCCTGACTATAGGTAGCAGAATTAGCAGCACAATATTGCGGCTTATTCACTAAAGATGATTCAAATGTCAAGGGAGCAACAAGATCTGAATTTGACATTAGGGTGGGCGGTATGGTACTTAATGCAGCTAATGAATTTGTAACTATGTTGGGTTGAGTTATATTAGGAGTTGAGGTGACACAAATCAACTGAGGTTCAGATACAGTAACCACACTGTTTGTTACAGGTAATACAGGGGGATGCATTACTGAAGACGCGGGTACAAAGGAAACGTGACAAGGAGTAGAGTGACTACGCATTAATTGTACTGATGCGTTAAGGTTCACAGCATTGTCATGTTGCGGGCTTACCTCAGGCCGAAGATCAACAGCTAGGCTGGACTGTGATGCATTACTACTGACATCTGGGGATTCCTGTTTAAGAAGTTCACACACAAATTTAGCAGCTTTAAGCTCGTTTTGTACCTTTTTTAGACGACGTCTGGTATCTACTTGCTTAGCTATTGACTCTCTAGCCTTAGTGGCTTGTTCCTGTATATACTGTGCTTCTCTAGCTTGTGTATCTAGTCTCTCACACTCTTTATCTACAATGGCCTCCTCTTCGATCTGCTGTTGTAGTTCTTCCAAGTCCATAGTCTTTAGTTTTTCTTCCAACATGGCAGCTTGGAGATCAGAAAGTCCGTGTCTAGGAAGTCTGTAGTGAGCACTTCTATGAGATCTAGATGATGTGCTGGACATGGTGCCTGCTGAAATGGATGTGGATGCATGCCTTGACCGCCTGGATGGTCTCTGCGAAGATGCACCAGTTTGAGGTACTTCAGGATGCAGGCTGGGAGGTAGCTGGATGTCGTAGTCAGCTAGATGACCGGGGAGATGTCTCTCTCTGGGAGACCGAGGTCTGACGGCTGGATCAGCTTCACTGGGAGGTTCAGATTCCATCTTGTGACACAATCCGGCTCGAAGGACCATATACGAGCGTATGGGACGCTCAGGGGGTTCAGGTGTCGTGCACACAAGATGAAAAGGGTAGTTCCGGTAAGAGAACAGGAGAAGGATTCCCAGTTTTGTAAGTTTAATCAAGCTGGAATGTCATTACACACATGTGGTCTATAAGACAGAAAAATACAAAGAGGAACAATTGCTAATGTTAGTAAATTATACAACAAACTTATTAATTAAGATACAAATAAACATACATCGAGTAATTGTGAATTATAAAGACAATGATGAATTAAACATACTGTTGTAAGCAATTGGAATGACCATTTAGTATTATTGTACAGGCTAAATCTACCCAACGGTGAACATTTTACGAATTATTGACTCAATCAGGTGATATATATTAAATAGATACATAAAATAGGTTATATCAAACTATGAATCAATGTGAATATCCAGTTCAAAGTCCGAAATGAGATCGTTGGGTTTGATAACATATGGTTTCACTTTCGGTTATGGCGCACGTGGGAATCACGAGACATACAGTGTGATTTACAAGACAATAACAGTAATCAGAACATTTATCTGGATCAAAGGATAGCAAACAAAAGGGACTCACCCATAATCAATTACACACTGGTGTAAAACATGTACAAATCGGTTGCACAGTCCAGCCAGCCGATCGGCAGCCTGTGTCTCTCCAGCCGTCATGACTGCCTTTTGTCACTGAACTCCCTATCACCAAACCTTCCTCTAGGGGTCGTTAAAGGGCTTTCTCACACGCGGCTTTCTGACGCTACCTGCCGTGTGCATCTAAGTTTCCGGGAAATGCGGAGGGTTTTTTTCTCTCATTCGCCGTGCGGTATCAAACATTGCATGAAAAATACACGCTTAGAGCAGCTCCTCCAATCAAATATCTCGTTTGTCGCGAGGGGCATGAATGAATTCCCTGAATGAAAGAGTTAAACTGCAGTTAAAGTCCAACATTTAATCATTTGCCAAATAATTCGATTACAGATGTCCATGTAAACACAGTCACATTCTCCCCTGTGTGTGTGTGTGTGTGTGTGTGTGTGTGTGTGTGTGTGTGTGTGTGTTTTGACTCTGAAACTCGCGCGTGCCCAAATAGACACTCCCACACCATTCCACTTTTCTTCCTCCGACACTCCCCCCTAAACAGAGCTGGACACGCCCACTTTTCTGACTTTTTCCAAAGTAGAGGTGTGAAAACACCCTGCTGAAACGAGGGGGCTTCATGACCCTTTAATAAAATTATTCTCTCAGCTTTAATGTTTTAATCTAATCAGCAATTAAAAATGTTTAAGTTTCAACAATGCATTAAGCTATGTAGTGGTAACAGACATCTGGAGTTATTTTTTAGAGTGCATAGCGACTGTGGAATCACCACCACAGATTAATTTGAATATCTATGATTATTTAGGCCAGTTGTATCTGTGTGTGAGATTATTTATCTGTTCAGATCTTTCTCATACTGCCGGATATTGCAGTGATTTATTCATTTGTCATCATGCTGTGTTTCTTCTAATATTTACTACAGAGCCTGAGGTCTCGCGGCTTCCCAGAAACTGAATGTACTTCTCATTTCAGCCGAGGACAGCGTGTGGAGAAACGAGGTGCAGTCAATTATTAGTGTGTGTGATAAAAGTGTAAGTATAGCTAATAAACGAGGACGAGGCTTCAGTGCTCACACCTCACGTTGAGAGAGTATGTGTGTCTGTATAAGTGTGTGTGTGTGTGTGTGTGTGTGTCATTGCGTATGGTATGTGTGTTTATGTGAGTGTGATTATTTATGAGCGTGTGAAAGTGTGTCTGTGTGTGTGTATAAGGGGTTTAAACACAGTAGTGTGTCAGCTGTGTGTGAGTATCTCCAGCAGTCTCTAATATTCAACATGAATGAAGCACTGTGATTGACATTCTCCCTCTGTATGCGTCATCAGAAGGGGTAAGCCCCGCCCACTAATACCCATCTCTCTATCTCATTAGCATAAACAGCAGCCCTGAGTGAGAAGCAGCCGTCTGTGCATTAGCCATTAGAGTGTTTGAGCTGCTGAAGACAACGTCAGCATAGACTAAGAGGATTATAGATGTGGAGTTTTAGATGAACTGCGACAGGAGCCACATAGACTGACAGAAGCATCAAGCACACACTAAAGCTGAGGCACACATGAACACCTGACCAGCACTCACAACACAACTAGTCTCGCAGCCGTCTGTAGCGCCGCCCTCTTTTGAATCTCATTTGCATTTAAAGCGATAGTCTACAAAACACCATAATTAGCATCAGAGCCTGAAAGGGTCAGTTTCAGAGAGCTGGGGAACATCATCTGTGTGTTGTTCTCAGCTCAAACTTAAACTCCTCTAAAGTGTTCAGCTCTCCAGAAGAGCGCACGTTCAGTGTTCAGAGGGATGAAAACACTGCAGAGAAGCGAACAGCACCTCTGAACCGAAGACTGAGGCTCATTATTCCACACTGATCTGGGTTCAGCAGCGGTCATTATTCCTCACTGAGCGCTTCATCCATCAACACAACAGCACAGCACATACAGATCAAGCTGAGTGTGTGACTGATCTCCCATGATGCTCTCGGGCCGAGCAGAGAAACCCTTAAACACTTAAGCAGACAGTACTTCACTTCTGTCACGGTACGGGATCAAAAACAGGTGTAGAATCCAAGTGCAGATTTTAATGGCGATTGTGCAGTGAAAGTGACAAAAAATACAAAAAATACAAAGTACAAAGTAACAAACAAACGAGGACTCAAACAGTATAAAACTCGAACTAGACTTTGACAACTAAGACAAGATACAGAGCAGGATCAGGAACACATACCAATAAAGACGACAACGACCAACTGACAAACTGGAGAAGGAACAAGGGGAGGGATGGGAGGGTCAGACCAGGGTGGGTTCCATGGGTCAGGTGCCCCGGCAGGAAGCCAGGGTGTAGTCGGAGGGTTCGTCCCAAGTAGTGGGAAGGACCACCAGGGAGGAGCAGGAGGGATGACCCATGGACAATCCCGTAGGAGACACAAAGCAGGCGGTTTTAGGAGAGCCGGCTGGAGACGCAACTGGACTGGAGCCGGCGGGACTGGAGGCAGGCTTGAGAAGGCCTCGTCTGTTAGTTTGAAGTAAATCATTAAAGTAGTTTAAGAGGTGTGAAGTGGTCGGCACAGTTAGAGAACTACATATATTATTAGTATGTTTCTAGCACGGATCGGCATGTTTCTTGGTAAGTCGTTGCTTGGGTGTTCTGAGTGGTTACTAGTCATTGCTAGGTGGTTGCTAGGGTATTCCAGGTGGTCACTAAGGAATTGTTAGGTGGTTGCTAAGGCGTTGTTAGGCGGTTGCTAAGGTTTTGCTAGGCGGTTGCTAAGGTGTTGCTAGGTGTTTGCTAGGGTGTTCTGAGTAGTTGCTAGGCGGTTGCAAATGTGTTACTAGGTAGTTGCTAGGTTGTTGCTTGGCAGTTGCAAGGTGGTTGCTAAGGTGTTGCTAGGCAGTTGCTAAGATGTTACTAGATGTTTGCTGAGGCGTTGCTAGGTGGTTGCTAGGGTGTTGCTAGGCAGTTGCTAAGGTGTTGCTAAGTGGTTTATAGGGTGTTCTGAGTGGTTGCTAAGGCATTGCTAGGTGGATCTAAGGTGTTGCTAGATGTTTGCTAGGCGGTTGCTAATGTGTTGCTAGGTGGTTGCTAGGGTGATATGAGTGGTTGCTAGGCAGTTGCTAAGGCATTCCTATGTGGTTGCTAAGATGTTGCTAGGTGGTTGCTAGGGTGATATGAGTGGTTGCTAAGCAGTTGCTAAGGCATTCCTAGGTGGTTGCTAAGGTGTTGCTAGGCAGTTGCTAAAGTGTAATGAGTGGTTGTTAGGCTATTGCTAACATAAATTAGTATGATTCTAGTATTAATTAGCATTATGCTAGCATGTTTCTAGCAAAATTTAGCATGTTGCTAGCATGTTTCTAGATTAAATTAGCATGGTTTAGCATGAAGTTAGTATGAATTAGCATGTCGTTATATTTCTAGTATGGATCAGTGTATTGTTAGTATGTATTGGTGTGTTGTTAATATGTCCGATGTAAAATCAATGTCAGATTTTTACAGTGGAAGTCTATGGGAAAGTTGCTAGGGTGCCGTAAGTGGTTGCTAGGGTGTGGCTAAAAGGTTTAAAGGTTATCAGTGGTTGGCAGATTGGTAGTCTGAGTTAAATGAACCCAAACTTAAGTCTGTGTGACAGTCTGGTGAAAAGTTATGAGGTCACAAAGGTTGGTCCAATGTTAAGTCAATGGGACTTTTCTGAATTTTAAAGTTTTGGGAAAACTGTAAGTCAGAGCAGTTTGGAGTTAGTTTGGTGGTTGTAGTATGAATGGTCTAGGAGGAGATGCATGTAGAAATTATAGTATAGTTTTATAGAATAAGGTTATGTAGTATAACAGTATATGGGCTTTCTCAGGCCACCATAATTAAACGCCCTCCTGTTAAATTTAACTCTTTTTTTAATTAATTTTTTTTCTTTAACAGAGAGGAGAGAGGAACTGTATATCCACTATTTTAGGCCTTATTTCTAAAGAGTTACAAATAGCTAATTGAAAAGCACTGAGCAAAATGGCATTGATGTTACCGGTTAATTATTGAAATGAAATGAGAGAGAGTGTGTGTGTGTGTGTGTGTGTGTGTGTGTGCGTGTGTGTGTGTGTGTGTGTGTGTGTGTGTGTGTGTCGACTTGAGCATCAGTCAGCAGAGCATCATGCGGAATGATAAATTCAGCAGAGTCACTTACTGCTCTCCATGTCTGGTTTATTGATTAATTCATGGCTCTTATTAAAGTTTCAGCTTCTGTCTGACTGTCCTCCGCCATCTGAACTCTGAGGTTGAAGAATCATCTTCATTATCCTCCAGATCAGCAGATCAGCTGTTAATGAGGCTCCAGACAGACAGAAACACACACACACAGTCTGCATGTCACCGCAGTGTATAATCATGACTAATTACTCACTCAAATCACCAGCTCACTATTGTGATTTCACCATTCAAAATTGAGATTTGTGAATAAATGATTGATTACATCATGCATTAAAGATGTCCTTTGATAAGGTTATTATGCATGTGTCTTTTAGAAATCAAAATATAGCAAATATAACTGTACAGTGTTCAATTCAGTTCAGTGTGGTTTAATAATCACTACTGAGAGCCCAAACACTGAAGAGCAAATCCATCCATGCACAGCTCTACAGATCCTGAACCATGCAAGCCAGTGGCGACAGTGGTGAGGAACAAACTTCACCAATTGGCGAAAGTGAAGAATTAAAAAACCAGGAGAGAAACCAGGCTCAGTTGGGCACCACCATTTCTCCTCTGGCCAAACGTCTTGTGTAGAGCTGCAGTCTAGGCGCTGAAGGCTGGAGAATGCTGGACGTCAGTGAGACTCGTCTGTCCCTGGAGCGTCACAGGAATCAGTCTCATGCTCTCCACTCCTCCATGACCACCACAGCAGCTGCTCAGGATACGGCCTGGTCCAGGATTATGGAAACCTTGGGATCATCTCATCGCTGGTCTTGGTTCGAATCAGTGGCGCTGCATAGTCTCTGGGGAGCCTCGGGATGAGTATCCTCAGGTGAAAATAGAGAATAAAGAGAATTATTAGCGTAGCTGCTGTTCATAGTGTATATAAACGAGATGCAGAAACCTGTGTGGAGCACATTCATGCATCATACCGCTGAGTGCTGCACTGAGTGTGTGCTTTACTAAACAGACAGGTCTTTATTCTAGTGTTGAACTGGAAGAGTGTGTCTGAGCCTCGGACATTATCAGGAAGGCTATTCCAGAGTGTTAGAGCCATAAATGAGAAGACTCGACCTCCTTTAGTCGACTTTGCTATTCTAGGTACTACCAGAAGCCCTGAATGAGTTCTCCTCTCACAGATCTCCATTATACATTAATATTTTCTACACGCCACTTCACTATAATATATCTGTGCACTCACAACACAATAGCAACACATCACAACACCTTAGCAACACCCCAGCAACCACTCATAACACTTTAGTAACGACCTAGCAACCCATCAGAACGCCTAAGCAATCACCCAGAACACAAAAGCAACAGATTATGGCACCTTAGCAATACCTTAGCAACCACTCATAACACCTTAGCAACAACCTAGCAGTGTAACAGATCACCTTTGAAACTCACTTCAATTCAAGTTTATTTGTATAGCGCTTTTCACAATTAATATTGTTTCAAAGGAGCTTTACAAAGTGGGAAAAGTTAAGGTTATTAGTAACCACAAATTTTTAGTCGCCAATAACTTAAACTAATTAACTAGTAACTAATGGCTTTTAACAGTTTAAGTAATTATATATAAACATAGTTAATCTGCAGTTATATAGTGTATCAGTAATTTCTATGTTTACACAAAACCATTCCTAACACATCACCACACCTTGGCAACATCATAGCAACCACTCAAAACATATTATAAAAACTTCAGACTACCTTAGCAACACCCTAGCAACCACACATAACACAATAGTAACACTAAAGCAACCACTCAGAACACATTAGAAAAACATAATCTTAGCAA
Source organism: Danio rerio (assembly GCF_052040795.2). Lineage (NCBI taxonomy): Eukaryota > Metazoa > Chordata > Actinopteri > Cypriniformes > Danionidae > Danio > Danio rerio. The sequence continues at coordinate 58,905,328 of NC_141040.1, read as the reverse complement.
CACCTTAGCAACCACTCAAAACACTGTAACAACAACCTAGCAGCCCATCAGAACACCTTAGCAACACCCGAACAACCCAAAAGAACACATTGGAATCAAAGCACAACACATCACCACACAATAGCAACACCATAGCAACCACTCAGAAAACATTATAAAAACATCAGAACACCTTAGCAACCCCCTAGCAACCACTCGTAACACCTAGCAACACACTAGCAACCCATCAGAACTACTTAGCAACCACTTATAACAGTTTAGCAACAACCCAACATAATACCTTAGACACCACACACAACACATCACGAAACAATAGCAACACCCTAGAAACCACTCAGAACAAATTATAAAAACATCAGAACACCTTAGCAACATCATAGCAACCATTTGTTATGCCTAGCAACATACTAGCAACCCATCAGAACACCTTAGCAACACCCTAGCAACCACTCATAAAAATTTAGCAACAAACTACCTTAGAAACCACACACAGCACCTCACGACACAATAACAACACCCTAGAAACCTCTCAACACACATTATAAAAACATCAGATTACCTTAGAAACACCCTAGCAACCACTCAAAACACATTAGCAACACATCAGAACACTTTAGTAACACCCTAACAACCACTCAAAACACATTAGCAACACATCAGAACACTTTAGTAACACCCTAACAACCACTCAGAACACATTAGCAACACATCAGAACACTTTAGTAACATCCTAACAACCACTCAAAACACATTAGCAACACATCAGAACACTTTAGTAACACCCTAACAACCACTCAAAACACATTAGCAACACATCAGAACACTTTAGTAACACCCTAACAACCACTCAAAACACATTAGCAACACATCAGAACACTTTAGTAACACCCTAACAACCACTCAAAACACCTTAGTGTAACGGAGGCCAGCTAGTGAATGTAACCCCACTGGTCCTACACCGCCCAACACACCCCAAGCTGGGATCGAACCGGCGACCTTCCGCATGGGAGTCGGTTGCTCTAACAAGGAGGCTAAAGACCATGGCCCCTATCGTCTGTCGTTAGAGCACCTTTAGAGGTCAGAGGAGTGAGGTTTACCTGCACAGCACACACTACCTGGCCTCCGTTACATTAGCAACACCATAGCAACCACTCAGAACACATCAGCAACACATAAGAACACCTTAGCTACACCCTAGCAACCACTCCTCCAGTATGGCAGTGTTCCTCCTTCATCAGTGTATGATGCGTCTCCTCTTCCTCTGCGATGGCCTTTCCTCCTGCCGTCTGTGTTTGTGGAGCAGAGAACACAGCTCTGACTAAGAACCATGGCTTTCATTTGTGTGCAATAATAGAAGCAAAAGACAGCATTAGTGGCCCGTGTGCTTGCGTCTCCTTTAGGAATCCTGCTCACTTTGCTCTAAAAGCGTCCCAGAAATTAGAGCAGCGTCTGGAACACATGCAGTCATTAACTCTCGGCCGTATTTTTAGAAGACGTCTCCGCTTTTCCCACTGTTTGATCTGCACTGCCTCATCCAGAAACAAGCAGCGACGGATCACTCACCCTGTAGTCGCTCAGGATCGTCTTCACTCAACTTAGTTTTTTAAACACAACTGGCACTCAAACCAGCGACGTTCTTGCTGTGAGGCGACAGTACTACCTACTGCGCCACTGCGCCGCCTCTTCACATAGTTCCAATGTTAAAGGTCATAAGCTGAGAATGCACATGAAAAATACATGCAGCTTTATTTTCCTGTCATGTGTTAAATGGGTGGATCTTGTGTTTCTACAGATCAGTTTATCATGTGAAGCGTGTCAGTCAGTCAGCGCTTACGCATGCATTCGCTGATTCAGAGATGCATATGAAGGGCGATGATCGGCACACAGCGCTAATGAACAGAAAGTGAATGAAGACGTTTTTATATTGATTTCAGTGTGCTCTCAAGATTAATAATAGATGAGTAATATTGGAAAACACCTGATGACAGGATGATAGCAGGATAGAGGGGTAAAATATGGGAGAATCTCAGCAAAAACAGGAGGGTTGGGATGTATGGAGTGAACAGGAAGGGTTTGTGGAACAACAGTTTCTGCGAGGGAGTGCAAAATATCTTAGCGAGGGACACAAAAACTTAAAAATATATATTTTCCCATCATTGTTTTTTTTCTCCTACTCATTTTTCCCCACCATCACGTCTCTTCCGGGTCTCTGTGTTTCAGCAACAAGTTAGAGATCTTCCCACCAAATGCGGAAGAAGCGTGAGTGATTTCCATGTTAAGTCAGTGCAAAAACAAGAATAGACATCCTACATACAGGCGCAGGCCCGGATTAAGAACTCAGGGGCCCCTGGGCACATTGTCTTGTAAGGCCCCCTACCTGGACCTGAACCTATAATTTGTTGTTAATTTGTTGCCCACATATTTAAATAAATAATATATACTTATTTTTCACAGCATTGAATAAAAATACCAATAAAACTAGTGAAAATTAATGTTTTTTAGTATACTTGTTCAAGTTCACTAAAACAGTATATATATATAATTTTTAAAGGGTATTTTAATGTATTGCTTTTACAAACGTATGAAGCGTATTATTGGCATGGCATATAACACACAATGCCTCTCCAATCCAGTTCTATGAATCTGAGTCTTTCATAATAAACACACTTATTAATTATTTACTGTCTCTCTCCTCCTCTCCCTGTATTCTCCCTCGTGATGAAGAATATAGGCAAACAGCATAGAACAACTTGATTATAAACCTAAAGTATCTGAAATCACACACACTATACCTCTTCTCTCCCGGGCTTTACTCTCTCTCTCTCTCCCCCTCTCTCTCTTCTTTTCTGTCTGTCTCTCATGATGAATCCAGTCTGCGCTGCGCTGCTGTTAGCCTCCTCCGCCTGGTTAATGCAAGCTTACTTATTTAACGTTTCCATAACGTCTTCTTCTGTACCCTCATTTTCCTGATCATTGGTCTGTTTGAAGAAGGTGTTTGGAAAATGCCTCAATAAAGATGCCTCCTCTCCTCTTTCTGTCGCGTTTGCTAAATCCACTTGTTCACTCATTTTTGATCTATGACAAATACTAATGTAACGTTACACTACAGTCCGCTCAGTTAAGTGCGGGTTATTACAAAACTGACGTTTCCACGCTTGACCAATTACAGCATTCTGTTTAGTTAAAGAAGGAAAGATCATTTCAATATAATAATAATATTAATATGTGATCACGATTTTTTTTTTTTGCTCAGAGGAATTTTTTTGCTCTGAGCAAAATAGTTTTTACAGAGAGGGAGGCACCTATAATAAAGGCTGAACATTATTAAATACCCACGAGGCACTTGTGACTTTATATCACATTTGCATTCTTTATTAAAAATGTTTCCTTCCTGTTAAAAATAAATATATTTCCAATCTGATATGTTAAGGGGAGAAAAAAGTAGCACGAGTTCAGCTGATGGTGGATTCGAACCGGGTTGATCAATCGCATCAGAAGATGTTGCTGTGCGCTTTACGAGGTGCGCCACTGCAGCTGTATTGTTAAACAGCTCTTTACTCATGTTGTCTCTATCAATCAGGCACCGACAGGCCTAAACAGTGAACAGTTTATTCCAACTAGGTATGCTATTTGCAATTAGCCTAAAAATACACTCCGAAATTGTCTTTTTTTTCTCCCCCCTTGCAGGGGCCCCAAGTGCGCACGGGCCCCTGGGCCTGTGCCCATAAGGCCCATTGGTTAATCCGGCCCTGTACAGCCGATGCGTGTGAATGACACAAATTGCGCGGCGCTAATTGTTTCACATGTTTAACGCACTTAACTCACGTGAATCGCTCAAGTTGGAAAATCTGAACTTTAGTGGACATTCGCGCAACATTAACCAATGAGGAGCTTGCTCTTGTGGGGGTGTGAGTGCCTGTTGTTGGGGTCCCGGGGGAAATCCTCCAGCCGACACCAGTTCATCAAACTGTGCTGGGGTCAGTCAGAAGCACCGCTGAAAGCCTCCATCATCCCGGTATAGTTTCTGGAGGAGTTGATGAGCTCACAGCTGCTGCACCTCTGAAAGGATCTAGTGGACTCACTCAGACACGGCTCCAAATGAATTTACGCTGTTTTTCAGCCTTCATTAAGCACATAAACACTGTCATTTTCTGAATAAAATCAACGTTAGCCATTTAGCAATGACGCTTCAGTCACCAGTCAGACAGAAACCCTGCCCATGACACGAATCCGCCTCTATTCTGAAGTGAATTTGATGCGCGAATGAAGCGAGTAAACTCGAAGTGTTCACGCGTCTATTTACGTGCGAAAAGCGTGATTTATCTGCGCGTTCTGCGTTTGGTGTGAACACATCATTATGCAGATGCGGAAGAGGCGTCAAGCATGACTGATTCACATGTTAAGTCAATGCAAAGACGAGAATAGAAATCCTGCAGAGCGATATGCGCGAATGAGGCGGTGCAAATTGTGCGGCGCAAATTGAGTGTTTTGCGCGTTTGACATGCTTAACCCGCGAATCACTCGAGTTCGAAAATCTGAACTTCAGCGGACATTCGTGCAGCGTTAATCAATCAGGAGCTTGCTCTTGTGGGGTCGTGATTATGACGTATCGCCTGTTGTCGGTGTCCCAGGGGAAATCCTCCTGCCGAAACCAGACAATAGTTGATCAAACTGGGCTCGGCTCAGTCAGAAGCACCGCTGAAAGCCTCCACCCTCTAGGTTAGGTTTCTAGAGTTGATGAGCTCACAGCTGCTGCACCTCTAAAAGGATGTAGTGGACTCAGACACGGCTCCAAACCAATCAACGCTGTTTTTCAGCCTTCATTAAGCACATAGACACTGTTATTCTCTTAATAAAACCTCCTCGATTTGGTATCACTCTAACTCTAAACAGAATTTGGCTGTACTGACTGAACACTCTCGTGAAACAAATGAAATCAAGTGTAATGTCTTTTTATTTGACACACGTGCATGGTTTTACCATCAAATAAACAAAAAACAGCAATCACAACAAAAATAAACAAGGTGTACCAAAGTCAGAAACTAAATTGTCTTTCTGAAAAAAAAAAGTCAGTGACCACTTATCAATTAGAGCACTCGAGAGCGACTGTCACCGACTCGGTCCCAGTCACTCCCCTCGCTGGCCAGCAGAGGCCGCCATCTCTGGACTTCTAGCATTACATCATCCACTTACGCTGATTGTGCACACACCTGTCCTGAATCTTGCCTTGTTCAGCCCCGGCCAGCATTACTGAGCGTTATTCCCTGCCTGATTCCTCGTGTATTACTCCAGCCTGTTTCTGACTCTGCTTCGCCTTCTGCCTGCCCACGACCCACGCCTGATACACAGACTCTGATACTCGCAGCCTGCCTTCGACCAATGCCTGGTAAACCCCTCTGTGTCTGTTCACCGCCAGTCTTGATACCTCACAGACTATTGTTGATGTGTGTTTGCACTTTAGTGCATATTGTGTGTTTGAGTGAAAGCTTGACTAATAAATACTGCATAATGGATCCCTCCGTGTCAGTCTCCTCGTTACAGCGACACAATAATTCCTTCCGATGTCCTGTGACTCCTTAGAAGAGACTGTTACGTGTAGGAAAGAAGTCAAGTTGCCCTGTCTAAGTGAGATGAAGTTGGTCCCCAAGATATTGGATAAGCTTGGTATCTCCCAGTGAGAACAGCAAACCAACAGACGCACAAGGACAGCAACATATAAACAGTCCTTTCTAAAACAAGCAAACGTAAATGACATAAATAACTGCTTACAGACAACACATCAAAATAAAGACACATAAGCTGCGTCCCAAATGGCACACTATGCACTCATGCACTATGTACTTATGCACTTACACACTCAACAGGATAGTATATGCATGTAGTGTCGTCCCAAATGGCACACTAATGTGTTTTTACTAAGCGGAAATTCAAACCGTTTCCCTGATGACGTTTGACGGTTGCCAAATCATTGAAGTAAACGGCCGAATTATCAAATAATACCTGCCGTGAGTATTGCTGCAATCACCATCGGGAGGCGCTATAATCACTCTCGTAGAAGAATTTTGCTTTCACCATCCAAATTAAATAAAGTTATTCAACATGTGCGTCCGATAGCTCCGCCCCTTCCGCTACGTAAGCAAACCTGCGGTCGTTGAGTGCGTGAAGTGTCCATCATTACACACTTCATTTTAGCGGCTGAATGAGTGCATCATCCGGGTAATTAAAGTGCACTTATTATTTTTAGGGTTTTCAGTGTGAACGCACTACTTTATTTATTCTACAAAATGGCGTAGAATAGTGCATAAGTATGCGATTTGGGACGCAGCTATTCACTCACAACTGAGCGATAACTTCAATAGTTCTCAAAACATTGTACTGAATTTGAAGGCTGGCAGCGAAAGTGATACATCTGGGCTGCGTCCGGAACCGCCTACTACTCAGTAGGTACTGCATTTGAATTTAAACGTACTTCTCTGTCGTTAGAAAAGTACCTTCGATACAGTATGAATGTGAAAAGTATGTATGGAATTCGGACGTACTACATCCGCCATTTTGTCATGGTCACGTGACCTACCCATGTCAGTTGCGTCGCTTCACTTCCATTCATAAATTCTCTCAGTGGGGCATTATGGGATAGCGTAGCGTGCATGGGATGTGCACTCCAGAATGTCAACGGAAGTGGTAAGTCATCCGGGTACTTTTCACATACTGATTTTCGAATTCTATGAATTCAGACATACTACTCGGCTCGCATACTGATTTTAGTGCACTGTATAGTATGGAAGTATGCGGTTTTGGACGCAGCCGTGGTGTCCACTCTATCAAACGCTCCTTACTCTATGGTAAGTGGCTCTTTATAAGGGTGCAAATCAACCTAGTGCCCTCTAAGGTCGGACGCAGTATTGCATGTCAACATGCCAAACAACACACGATGCAAAACCAATAAAGAAATCAGAACATAATAATAGAAACATTTAACTGTTACAGCCATTTAGCATCGAAGCTACAGTCACCGTGCAGACAGGAGCCCCGCCCATCACGCGAATCCGCGTCTTTTGCTCAGTGAATTTAACATGCGAATGAAGCGAGTTAACTCAATGTTCTGCGTCTGGTGTGAACACAGCATAAGGCTAAAAAGCGTTTGGTGACCACTGGGTTAAATGGTCAATGTGAGCATCCCTAGTTTGCTTTAAACTGCGGTGATAAATGCGATGTGGTCGAAAATTTGGGCGCATCTACCTTGTTCTGCCGCACCTTAGAAAAAATTGTGTGCGCACCAGTGCAACAAGTCCCGTAGTGCATTTGATTTTCTGTGCTGTCTCCTGAGCACACATTTGTCAGCTCTATTGACATTACTCCTCACATCCTCACTCATGTCATATTTCAGTGCCCGTTTCTGTAAATGAGATTTGCCAGCGTTAAAGTCATATCTGCTTCAGTGTGATGTTCATATTTCTGCATTAAACACAGCTCGGGCTGCAGTTCACGCTCTATCAGTCCTACCAGCTCCAGCACAACACATATAAACAGCCATAAAGATGTGTGATAAACCATAAATCTGACTGTCAAACGGCGGAGAGCGAACGAGATACACGGTTATTAATCTCCAGTCATGAATAATAATAATAATCTGAGCGTATGAAGATGAACTAGAGAGAGCCGGCAGAGCTGATGCTTCACAAACACTGATTCAGTCACTTCTGACGCATTATTTGCAGAATAAATGAACGAGGAACAGTTGTCATTGTGGTATCTTTGAGATTTATTTCCTCCATTTCCAGTGTCATTTCAGTTTACATTTTATTATGTACAATAATGACTGATGTAGTGACCGTTGAGATGGTGGATTATTTAATATCAATTATACTAATCAACTATTGCAGTGTTTATTTGTGACTTAAATTATTCTTATTATCATCAGTGATTCCAAACGTTAACATCAGCAAAACCTTTAATTATGCATGTCTAGAATAAATAAATAAACCAAGAACTCGAAAACACAACAACAAAAGCACACTGAGACATGTAGCGGTGGACCCTACAGATAACAGACTCTCGAATAATAATAAATAAATGAAGAATCAATTAATAAATAAAATATTAATAGTATAAAATCATTCATAAGGGAATACTGAATAAAGAACATTGTGAGTAAAGATAAACACTGGGTTTTTGTAACTTAACGTTGGGTCAAATATGAACAAAACCAACCATTATGTTAAAAAATGTCATTTATATTTGAATATATTTAGTTTAAACTTGGTTTTGCCCATATTTGACGCAACACTGAGTTAACAACAACCCAACATTTATTGTGAGAGAGTGTTAGTACTCACAGTATTCTTATATTCAACATTCATTTACAAGACTGTTATCATTACCTTTGAACAATTAATGTAAACAATCATTTTGTGAGAAAATATTTTTTAGGGGTGGCATGGAGGCTTAGTGATTATCACTGTGTCCTCACAGCAAGAAGGTTGCTGGTTTGAGTCCCGAATGGGTCAGTTGACAATTCTGTGTGGAGTTTGCATGTTCTCTCCGTGTTGGCGTGGGTTTCCTCCGGGTGCTCCGGTTTCCCCCACAGTCCAAACACATGCGCTATAGGGGAATTGAATAAGCTAAACTGGCCGTAGTGTATGAGTGTGTGTGTGAATGAGTGTGTACGGGTGGTCCCTGGTACAGGGTTGCCGCTTGAGGGGCATCTACTACGTAAAAAAACATATGCTGGAATAATTGGTGGTTCATTCTGCTGTGGTGACCCCTGATAAATAAAGGGACTAAGCTGGAGGAAAATGAAAAACATGTACTGTAAGGGTCAGTAGTGTACTGAAAAGTTTCTGTAACGTGATCACTGTAAAACCCCTGTTGTGGTTCTAAAGATAGTAAGAGTGTAAAGTTTTTTTTTGAGTGATTCCAGGGTGAATCCCATCTTTTTAGTGTGGTTCCTCATTTAAAAGTGGACTGTGAGAAGCTGAAAGCTGTGTTTATGGGAGTGCAAAGGAGTTTCACCCAAATAAATGTTTCATCTGCCTCTTCTGTCCTCTGACACTGAATTATACATCACATTCTTGAAGGGGCAGAGCTCATGTGTGTTTATGGAGCTCTCAGGGCCTGAGACACCCATCCAATCTAAATGCAATCTAAACCAAAACTATCCAAAACTAAACAAATACAACACAATCAATCAAACAAAACCAAGCCAAGCAAATCCAAACCATACCAAACCAATCCAACAATCAATCTCAATCCAAACCAAACCAAACCAAACCAACACAATCCAACAATCTAGCCTAAGTTAATGTAATGTAACGAAATGTAATCTAATCTAAACCTATTAAACCATACCAAACCAATCCAACAGTCCAATTCAATCAAATCAAACTAATTCAACAATTCAAACCAAACTAAACCAATCAAAACCAGACCAAACCAATCCAATCCATACCATAACAAACCAGTTCAACAATCAATCAAAGCCAAACCAATCCAACAATACAATTTGATCAAAGTCAAAACTATAACCAATACAAAAATCCAATCTAATCCAAAAACAGACCAAAACAATCAAAACCCAAACAGTCCAGCAATCTAATCTAATCCAATCTAATCTAATCTAATCTAATCTAATCTAATCTAATCTAATCTAATCTAATCTAATCTAATCTAATCTAATTCAAACCAATCAAAACCAAATGTAATCAACCAAAACCAGATCAAACAATACAATCCATACCATAAGAAACAGGTTAAATTATCCAATCAAAATCAAAACCAAACCAAAACCAATCCAACAATCAAACTTAATCCAGTCCAACATTCCAAATCAAACAAAACCAGACCAGACCAAATCAAATCAATTAAGTCCAATCCAATATACTCTAAACCAAACCAAAAACCAAACCACTCCAACAACCCAACCCAATCAAAAACAAACCAATAAAATAAAATAAAATTAATTTAAATTAATCCACACTTCCAATCCAATATAATCAAAAATCCAAACTAAAACCAATTCAACAATCATATCAAAACCAGTCTAATATAAACAGACCAATCTGATCCAATCCAATATTTCAACCCAATCTACTCTAATCTACTTTACTTTACTTTACTTTACTCTACTTTACTCTACTTTACTTTACTTTACTTTACTCTAATCTAATCTAATCTAATCTAATCTAATCTAATCTAATCTAATCTAATCTAATCTAATTTTATCTATTCCAAACCAAACCAATCTAAATCAAATCAAACCAAATAAATATAATCCAATGCACACCAATCCAATCTAATCAAAACCAAACCCAAAACCAATCCATCAATCAAACTCAATCCAGTCCAACAATCCAAACAAACCAAATCAAACCAGTCTACTAAACCAAACCAAATCAAACCAGTCTACTAAACCAAACCAAATCAAAACCAGTCTACTAAACCAAACCAAATCAAACCAGTCTACTAAACCAAACCAAATCAAAACCAGTCTACTAAACCAAACCAAATCAAAACCAGTCTACTAAACCAAACCAAATCAAACCAGTCTACTAAACCAAACCAAATCAAACCAGTCTACTAAACCAAATAGAATACAATGCACACCAATCCAATCTAATCAAAACCAAACCCAAAACCAATCCATCAATCAAACTCAATCTAGTCCAACAATCCAAACAAACCAAATCAAACCAGTCTACTAAACCAAACCAAATCAAACCAGTCTACTAAACCAAACCACATCAAACCAGTCTACTAAACCAAGCCAAATCAAACCAGTCTACTAAACCAAACCAAATCAAACCAGTCTACTAAACCAAACCAAATCAAACCAGTCTACTAAACCAAGCCAAATCAAACCAGTCTACTAAACCAAACCAAATCAAACCAGTCTACTAAACCAAACCAAATCAAACCAGTCTACTAAACCAAACCAAATCAAACCAGTCTACTAAACCAAACCAAATCAAACCAGTCTACTAAACCAAACCAAATCAAACCAGTCTACTAAACCAAACCAAATCAAACCAGTCTACTAAACCAAGCCAAATCAAACCAGTCTACTAAACCAAGCCAAATCAAACCAGTCTACTAAACCAAACCAAATCAAACCAGTCTACTAAACCAAACCAAATCAAAACCAGTCTACTAAACCAAACCAAATCAAACCAGTCTACTAAACCAAATGGAATACAATTCACACCAATCCAATCTCATCAAAACTAAACCCAAAACCAATCTATCAATCTAACTCAATGCAGTCCATCAATCCAAACCAGAACAGTCTACCAAAGCAAATCTAATCTAATGCACACCAATCCAATCTAATCAAAACCAACAAGTAAACTTAATCCAATCCAACGCCAAACCACCCAAAATTAGACTAAACCAAACCAAATCAAACCAAACCAAACCAATACAACCAATATAATCCAATCTAAACCAAAACAAATCCAACAATCAGACCCAATTCAAAACAACAATCCAATCCAAACGACTGGGAAAATTGAGCCATTTATTCTGAATGAACCCTAAACCAACCCTAATCCAGAGACTGAAGATAAAGTCAGTCAGCCTGAGCATTAATAATCATGACGGCAGTCTGTAATGTGCTTAAGTAATTGTGACAGCTCATTATGAATATGATTTTAATTGCGTGACCTATTAAGATGCTGTAGTGTTTTAATTATGCATGTCCAGTGTGTTCTGTCCTGCAGCCGGCAGCAGAATGAACACAGCGGAGTGAACGCATGCAGCAGATGATCACTCAGACAGCACCTCAAATCAATCAACTTTTTAAACTGCCTGCTGCAGAATTATGCAAACACAAGGGGAAATCTTCCATTAAAGGGAACAGAAATCTAATAAATCCACCGTTAAACATCAACAGACAACACAAACTAATGAAATAAAACTAAAGCACAAGCTTCTGTTTCTTGCTGGATTTCGTGGCTCTTCATCTTAACTCTCGTTAACTCTTCACAGTGTCTCGAGAAAGTCTCGTCTGAAAGTTTGAAGTAGTTTCAAAGATTAAATAATGGAAGTAGTTTTCAAAACGTTTGAGGAGCTAACATACATGTTAGCATGTTTTTAGTATGGATTAGCATGTTTCTTGCTTGGTGGTTGATAGGGTGTTATGAGCAGTTGCTAAGGTGTTGCTAGGTGGTTGCAAGGGTGTTCAGAGTGGTTGCTAAGGCATTGCTAGGGTGTTCTGAGTGGTTGTTAAGGTGTTGCTAGGTAATTGCTAAGGCGTTCTGAGTGGTTACTAGGCAGTTGCTAGGTGGTTGCTAAGTCCTTGCTATGCGGTTGCTAGGGTGTTCTGAGTAATTGCTACGATGTTCAAGGTTGTTGCTTGGGTGTTTTATGTGGTTGCCAAGACGTTGCTAGGGGGTTGATAGGTTGTTCTGAGTTGTGGCTAAGTCATTGCTTGGGTGTTCTAGGTGGTTGCTAAGGCGTTGGTAAACAGTTGCTAAGGTATTCTGAGTGTTTGCTAAGGTGTTCAAGGTTGTTGCTAGGGCATTGCTAGGTTGTTGCTAAGTTGTTCTGAGTGGTAAATAGGCAGTTGCTAGACGATTGCCAAGTCGTTGCTATGCGGTTGCTAGGGTGTTCTGAGTTGTTGCTAAGGTGTTCAAGGTTGTTGCTAAGGTGTTATGGTGTTTTATGTGATTGCTAAGATGTTGCTAGGCAGTTAAAATGTTGTTCTGAGTTGTGGCTAAGTCGCTGCTAGGGTGTTCTAGGTGGTTGCTAAGGTGTTGCTAGGTGGTTGCAAGGGTGTTCAGAGTGGTTGCTAAGGCATTGCTAGGGTGTTCTGAGTGGTTGTTAAGGTGTTGCTAGGTAATTGCTAAGGCGTTCTGAGTGGTTACTAGGCAGTTGCTAGGTGGTTGCAAAGTCCTTGTTATGCGGTTGCTAGGGTGTTCTGAGTAATTGCTACGATGTTCAAGGTTGTTGCTAGGGTGTTTTATGTGGTTGCCAAGACGTTGCTAGGGGGTTGATAGGTTGTTCTGAGTTGTGGCTAAGTCATTGCTTGGGTGTTCTAGGTGGTTGCTAAGGCGTTGGTAAATAGTTGCTAAGGTATTCTGAGTGTTTGCTAAGGTGTTCAAGGTTGTTGCTAGGGCATTGCTAGGTTGTTGCTAAGGTGTTCTGAGTGGTTAATAGGCAGTTGCTAGACGATTGCCAAATCGTTGCTATGCGGTTGCTAGGGTGTTCTGAGTTGTTGCTAAGGTGTTCAAGGTTGTTGCTAAGGTGTTATGGTGTTTTATGTGATTGCTAAGATGTTGCTAGGCAGTTAAAATGATAGGTTGTTCTGAGTTGTGGCTAAGTCGCTGCTAGGGTGTTCTAGGTGGTTGCTATGGTGTTGCTAAACAGTTGCTAAGGTATTCTGAGTGGTTGCTAAGGTGTTTATGGTCTTTGCTAAGGTGTTGCTAGGGTGTTCTGATTGGTTGTTAAGGCCATTGTTAAGGCGTTGATAGGGTGTTTTGACTGGTTGTTAAGGTGTTGCAAGGTGGTTGCTAAGGTGTTCTGAGTGGTTACTAGGCAGTTGCTAGGCAGTTACTTAGTCATTGATGTGTGGTTGCAAGGGTGTTCTGAGTAGTTGCTAAGGTGTTCAAGGTTGTTGCTAAGGTGCTAGTGTGTTTTATGTGATTGCTTAAACCAGGGATCACCTAACTTGTTCCTGAAGAGCCATTTTCCCGCAGATTTTACCTCCAACCCTAACCATACACACCTGAACAAGCTAATCAAGGTCTTACTAGGTATGCTTGAAACATTCAGGCAGGTGTGTTAAGGCAAGTTGGAGCTAAACCCTGCAGGGACACCGGCCCTCCAGTACCGAGATTGGAAACCCCTGGCTTATACGTTGCTAGGCGTTTGCCAAGGTATTCTCAGTGGTTGCTAAGGTGTTCAAGGTTGTTTCTAAGGTGGTTGCTAGGCGGTTGTTAAGGTGTTACTAGGTGGTCACTAGGGTGTTCTAAGTGGTTGCTAAGGTGTTCTCAGTTATTGCTAGCCAGTTGCTAACATAAATTAGCATGTCATTAGCATGGTTCTAGTATGAATTAGCATGTTTCTAGTATAACTAGCTTGTTGTTAGCATAAATTTAGTATGAATTAGCATGTTTCTAGTATGGTTAGTATATTTGTTAGTTTGGATTGGTATGTCATTCGTATGTTTCTAGTATAATTTGTCTGTTAGTATGCTTCTTAGTATGTTTCTATGTATTGCTGTGTTGTTAGTATGTTAAATGTAAAGTCAACGGCATTTTTTTTATTATGAAAGTCTATGGGACAGTTGCTAGGGTGCGGTAGGTGGTTGCTAGGGTGTGGCTAGTAAGTTGAAAGGTCATCAGTGATTGGCGCAATGTTATGAGGTCAGAAAGTTTGGTCCAATGTTAAGTCAATGGGACTTTTCCACATTTTCTGGGACAGTTTTAGAGCAACTTAAAACATAGTTTGAAGGTTTGGAGTTAGTTTGGTGGTTGTAGTATGTATGGTATGAGGAGATGCTTTCTTAAAATAGCCTAAGAAGAAGATGGAGGAATAATAATAAGTTAATGTAGTATAACAGTATGTAAGCTTTCTCAAGCCACCATAATTAAGAACATAAGATAGTGTATCAGTGATGTGAAGTCTTTACTATTATTTGGTAAAGTTTTCTCCAGGATGCTTTACTGTAAAAATGACTACACACAAATAAATATGTTGGGGGAAAATATTAAAGTAAATATAAATATAACTGTTATATATATATTGTCTATTCCCTGAGAAATGCATATAAATGTTCATGTTCAGAAGGATGTGTTTGTGCTGAGCGCTGTGTGCATGTATATGTGTATATATGACAGATGTGGAGTGTGACGGTCTGAACAGGAAACTGTTTTTCTGGTGTAAATCAGGAGACGCGTCTCCTTCATGATTAGATTTGCTTTGCGTGCGTCTTCACTCTAATCTATTTCTGCGCTGGCTGTTTCAGGCCTCATTGAGATTCAATCGCCTCATATTTGCACGTCGGCTGTCAGAAATGCCTTTGCTTTTCCCCACAATCTAAAGCTCATTTCCGAGAGGAGATGGACGCCGATTGTCCACCACACTTCATTTCTCCTCTCATTTCTGCACGCATGTCAACATACAAACACAAACACTGCCTTTTTTTGTATCTTAATGTTTTTTTTTAATTATCAATTTGCATAAAACTGCATTAATTGAAATGTGCAGGTAATGCTAACTAATTCAAATGAATTCAAACTAAAATAGCACATCAATAAAGCTGAGTGTAATTTATGCTGATTTAAATGATAAAACACTTTGTGATAGTATTCACCAGTAGCTCCTCCCTTTCACCACAAGCTCTTCCCCTTAACCAGTAGCCCCTCCCCTTCAACATCAGTAGCTGTCCCTTCACCAGCTGTCAGCTCCCCCCTTCGTCAGTAGCCTCTCTTATTCATCTGTAGCTCCTCCCCTTTACCAGTAGGTCCTCCCTTTCACCATTAACTCCTCCTCTTCCTCTGTAGTTCCTCCCCTTCATTATAAGCTCCTCTCCTTCACCAGTAGCTCCTCCTTTTCACCAATATCCCTTCACTTTCATCATCAGCCCCTCCCTTTCACCTGTAGCTCCTCCCTTTCTTCATCTTCACCTCATATTAATCAGTAGCTCCTCCCCTTCACAAGTAGTACCTCCCTTTCCCCATCAGCTCCTCCCCTTTATAGTCGGCCTCTCCTATTCATCAGTAGCTTCTCCCCTTCACTAGTAGTTCGTCCCCTTCACCAGTAGCTCCTCCTTTTCACCATCATCCCTTTCCCATCATCATCAGCCCCTCCCCCTCCCCAGTAGCTCCTCCCCTTCATAATCAGCCCTTCCCCTTCATCAGTAGCCAGTAGCTTCTCCCTTTAATCATCTGCCCCTGATATTCATCATTAGCTTCTCCCCCTTCACCAGTAGTACCTCCTTTTTACCATCACCCCTTTTCCTTTATCAGTAGCCCCACCCCTTCATCATCAGCTCCTTTCCTTCACCAGTAGCTCCTCCTTTTCACCATTATCCCTTCCCCTTCATCATCAGCCCCTCCCATTTATCAGTAGCCCCTCCCCTTTATAATTAGCCCCCCCTTCATCAGTAGCTACTTCCCTTCAACATCAGCCCCTTCCATTCACCGGTAGATCCTCCCCTTCATTATCAGCCCCTTATATTGACCAGTAGCTCCTCCTCATCATCAGTAACTCCTCCTGCTCAACCGCAACCCTTCCCTTCACTAGTAGCACCTTTCCTTTATAACCAGTAGCCCCTTCCTTAATCACCAGTCCCTCCTCCTCACCAGTTAGTCCTCCCCTTCAATATCAGCTCCTCACCTTCATCAGTAGCCCCTCCCCTTCATCATCAACCCCTCCTCTTCATCAGTAGCTCCTCCCATTTACCAGTAGCCCCTCCCTTTCATCACCTGCCTCTCATATTCATCAGTAGCTCCTCCGACTTAACCATAGCCCTTACCTTCACTGTTAGCTTCTTCTCTTCATTAGTAGCACCTCCCCTTCATAACCAGTAGCCCCTCCCTTTCATAATTAGCCCCTCCCCTTTATCATCAGTCCCTCCTCCCCACCCATAGTTCCTTCCCTATAACATTAGCTTTTCCCCTTCACTGGTAGACCCTCATCACCACCTTAAACCCCTCCCCTTCATAATCGACCCCTCCCATTCATAAGTAACTCCTAATTCATCATCAGCTCCTCCCCTTCATGAGTAGTTCCTCCCCTTCACCATCAACTCCTTATCTTCATCAGTAGTTCCTCCCCTTAAACATCAGCCCCTTCCTTTCATCATCAGCCCCTCCGCTAAATAAGTTACCAGTTGCTCCTCCCATTTACCAGAAGCTCCTTCTATTTAATGGTAGCCCCAGTTCTTCATTAGTAGCACCTCCATTTTTTAACCAGTAGCTCCTCTCTTTGATAATAAGCCGCTCCCCTTTTACATTAGTACCTCCCACTCACCAGTAGCTCCTCCCCTTTACCACCAGCCCCTCCCATTCAACAGTAGTTCCTCCCCTTCATCATCAGCCCCTCCAGTAGCTCCTCCCCATCATAATCAGCCCCTCCCCTTAATCTGTCACCAGTAGCTCCTCCCTTTCATAATCAGCCTTCCCCCTTCATCTTTCTCCAGTAGCTCCTTCTATTTACCAGTAGTTCCTTCCTTTCATCATCTGCCCCTCATTATCATCAGTAGCTCCTCCTCTTCATAAGAAGCACCTCCCCTTTATAACCAGTAGCTCCTCCCTTTCATAATCAGCCACTCCCCTTTAACATCAGTACCTCCCCTTTATCATCAGCCTCACAAGCAGCTTCTCTCCTTCATCATCAGCTCCAGCCAGTAGCTTCTCGCCTTCATAATCAGCCCCTCCCCCTGCATCCATAACCAGTAGCTCCTCCCATTTAACAGTAGTTCCTCCCTTTCGTCATCTGCCTCTCATAATCATCAGTAGCTCCTCCTCTTCATCAGTAGCCCCTACCTTTCATAATCAGCCGCTCCCCATTATCATCAGTCCCTCCCATTCAACAGTAGTTCCTCCCCATCATCATTTGCCACGCCCATCCACCAGTAGCTCCTCCTCCTCTACAGTAGCCCTGCCCTTACATCATCAGTAGCTCCGCCTTCTCTACAGTAGACCTGCCCTTTCATCATCAGTAGCTCCTCCCCTTCATCAGTAGCTCCTCCTCCTCTACAATAGCCCTGCCCCTTCATCATCAGTAGCTCCCTCCCTTCATCAGTAGCTCCTCTTCCTTTACAGTAGCCCTGCCCCTTCATCATCAGTAGCTCCCTCCCTTCATCAGTAGCTCCTCCTCCTCTACAGTAGCCGTGCCCCTTCATCCTCAGTAGCCCCTCCCCTTCACCATTAGCCCCTCCTCCTCTACAGTAGCCCTGCCCCTTCATCATCAGTAGCTCCTTCCCTTTATCAGTAGCTCGTCCTCCTCTACAGTAGCCGTGCCCCTTCATCCTCAGTAGCCCCTCCCCTTCACCATTAGCCCCTCCTCCTCTACAGTAGCCGTGCCCCTTCATCCTCAGTAGCCCCTCCCCTTCACCATTAGCTCCTCCTCCTCTACAGTAGCCCTGCCCCTTCATCATCAGTAGCTCCTTCCCTTTATCAGTAGCTCGTCCTCCTCTACAGTAGCCCTGCCCCTTCATCATCAGTAGGCCCTCCCCTTACCATTAGCTCCTCCTCCTCTACAGTAGCCCTTCCCCTTTCATCATCAGTAGCTCCTCCCCTTCATCAGTAGCTCCTCCTCCTCTACAGTAGCCCTTCCCCTTTCATCATCAGTAGCTCCTCCCGTTCATCAGTAGCTCCTCCTCCTCTTCAGTAGCCCTGCCCCATCATCCTCAGTAGCCCCTCCCCTTCACCATTAGCCCCTCCTCCTCTACAGTAGCCCTGCCCCTTCATCATCAGTAGCTCCTTCCCTTTATCAGTAGCTCGTCCTCCTCTACAGTAGCCGTGCCCCTTCATCCTCAGTAGCCCCTCCCCTTCACCATTAGCCCCTCCTCCTCTACAGTAGCCGTGCCCCTTCATCCTCAGTAGCCCCTCCCCTTCACCATTAGCTCCTCCTCCTCTACAGTAGCCCTGCCCCTTCATCATCAGTAGCTCCTTCCCTTTATCAGTAGCTCGTCCTCCTCTACAGTAGCCCTGCCCCTTCATCATCAGTAGGCCCTCCCCTTACCATTAGCTCCTCCTCCTCTACAGTAGCCATTCCCCTTTCATCATCAGTAGCTCCTCCCCTTCATCAGTAGCTCCTCCTCCTCTACAGTAGCCCTTCCCCTTTCATCATCAGTAGCTCCTTTCTCTTCATCAGTAGCTCCTCCTCCTCTTCAGTAGCCCTGCCCCATCATCATCAGTAGCTCCTCCCCTTCATCAGTAGCTTTACTTCAGGCATGGCATCGTGCATATGTACGCAAATTGGGATGCACCTAAGCGCTGGGTCTCCATATTTCACCCATTTGTTGTTGGTTTATAACAACCCAGCAGTTATTAGTGAAAAAGCACATGATAGCGTTCAGTTCTGCTGATTTGGTGACTGACGGCCTCTTCATCAGCATGTGGAGAGCGTGTGCGTGGAGCTGATGGTGTGCTAAAGCGAGTGTCTGACCTCCGCTGACCCCTCTGACCTGTAGATCTTCATAATTGTCCACCTTCATTGTGACCTGCTGGATCCTGCTGCTCCTCATTAGAGCTCCCGTCTCTCTCTCTCCTGCTATATAAAGCCTCATTCTCTCTAGGAGAGTTTAAAACAAACCTCTGCCAGAGCCACTAAACCGGCTACAGCTTGCTCTTAAACCTCCTGAAGCTCCTGTATGTCATCTGATGGAGAGTTCAGGGCCCATATTCACAGTTTATTAAGTTTTCAACTCAAAGCTGCTGAGATAAACTTTACGGAGGAATAGAGAGAAGCTATCATGCAGGAAATACCTTTATAAGGGGTTTAAACACAGGTGTGTGTCAGCAGTGCGTGTGTGTGTGTCCAGCAGCCTCTAATAATAAACATGAGTGAATTGTGTTTGTTCTAATCAGACTTGATGAACACAGTCTGCAGACACACTTTGATTGACATTCTCTCTTTGCACGTGTCATCAGAGGGGAAAAGCCCCGCCCACGAGTGCCCATCTCTCCCTCATTAGCATCTCCAGCAGCCCTGAGTGAGAAGCAGCCGTCTGTCCATTAGAGTGCTGAAGATAATGTCAGCATAAGGGCGCTCTCACACTATGCTATGAGATTTGTGCCCAGGCACATTTCCTGATTTGTTTGACAAGTGTGAGTGCACCGAATTAGGCACAGTAGGTAGAGCTGTTGCCTCACAGCAAGAAGGTCGCTAGTTCGAGCCTCGGCTGTGACAGTTCTCCACTTCACACTCACACACACACACACACACACACACACTCACACTCACTCACACACACACACACACACACACACTCACTCACTCACTCACACAAACATATACTCACTCACACACACACACACACACACGCACACACACACTCAAACACACACACACACACACACACTCACATTCTCACACACACACACTCACTCACTCACACAAACATATACTCACACACACGCACACGCACGCAAACACACACTCACACACACACACACACGCACAAGCAAACACACACACACACACACACACACACACCACACACACACGCGCAAACACACACGCAAACACACACACACACACACTCACTCGCTCACTCGCTCACTCACACAAACATACACTCACATACACACACACACACACACACACACGCAAACACACACACGCAAACACACACACACTCTCTCACTTACTCACTCACACACACACACACACACTCACTCACTCACACAAACATACACTCACATACTCACATACACACACACACTCTCACTCACAATCTCTCTCTCTCTCACACACACACGCACGCACGCACGCACACACAATTGTATGTATAGATAAAAGCCATTTCAGGCCACAAATTGAATAAAACACAGAAAGTGAATCTTCACATGAACATCACATCACATCAGTCCGTCTGTCAAACCACAACTATCAGGATTTCAGAGCAGCGCAGGTAAAAGGGCAGAGTGTGTGTGTTAGTGTGTGTCTGTGTGTGTGTGTCTGTGTGTGTGTGTGTTCAGTCTCCTGCTAGAACAGAATCTGACAGTGATAAATCAGTATGAGGATGATCCTCCTCCAGAGACTCACACACTGAGGTAAAATAGCTTTCTTTATTATTATTTTTCATCATTAGTTGCAGGAATGACACAGAAATGGATGATAAATCCAAAGAAACACAGTGAAAGGAAGCATTATTGGATCTTAACTGAGCACATGAACCAGGCGAACCACTGAACACACTTACAGGACATCAGATCAGAACACAAACCATCTTCATCCTCTGTTAGAGAAATCCTCTTAGAACACCTTCACACATTAAGCATGAGGACTTTCCCTTAAACTTAACTGATCTCAGGTTTCAGGAATAAATCAAGATAAATTAAAAACTGAAGAGGAAAATAAGCTAAATTCAAAAGTGTTCTGGAAAATGCATAGAAATATACATAAACGTGCATTAAACATGAGATTATGCATAAATCAAGAGCAAATATCTGCTGATATTGTCTGAAAAATTGACTTTATTCAAAAGAAAACCAGATTATTTCATTAGCTCTTCCTGTTAACCCATTTGCTCATGTCTTAAGCTGAATAATTGAATGCGTTTTTTTTAGAAAACATGTTTTAATTTAATTTGGAGAAGCAAAATAATGACATGTTTTCAGGAAAATGCATAAAAGCATGCAGGAATGTGCACATATTAGTTTTGTTTATGCATAAATCAAGAGCTAATATCTGCCATTATTAGCTGTGTCTCATTTCAGAGGCTGCATCCTTCAAATGATACAGACTTCAAGGGTAAGTCCTTCGAACTTCCACACAGGCTGAACCGAGCGTTTTGAAATTAGACGATCTAGCCTACAGAGGACCCAGCTGGCAAAACTCATGTGGCTTAAATCCGGCCCACATGCTGCATGGAATGATGGCATCTGGGCGGTCTGTTCCTGTTTGCCAGATCTGGGCCACAATTAAGCCATCGTAATATCACATATCAGCCAGAATTCAACCAAAAAACCAGAGCTGACCCTATTCTGGGCCACAGTTTGCTTTTAGTTTGGCCTAGATCTGGTCCATACCAGATACTCACATCTGGCCTACATACCGCATGGAATGATGGCACTTGGGCGGTCCAATGCTGTTTGCCAGATCTTGGCCACATTTGCCATATCTTCTCTGGGCCACTATAGGCTGCTACATTAGCCAGAGCTCACTATGCCGAATATTTGCCAAAAGTGGCCTGCATATTTTTTTAAGATAACTGGGCCACTTTTGGCAAATCTTCTCTGGGCCACTTTGGGCTCACAGCCACATTAGCCAGAGCTTAATGTGCCTAATATTGCTAATAGTGGCCCACATATTTTTTAAGATAACTGGGCCACATTTGCCATATTTGCTTTTATTCTGGCCCAGATCTGGCCCACACCAGATACTTAAATCTGAGGGGACTTGGACGGTCCATTCCTGTTTGCCAGATCTGGGCCACAATTAAGCCAAAGCAATATCACCTTTCAGCCAGAATTCAACTAAATAAACCAGAGCTGACCATATTCTGGGCCACAATTTGCTTTAATTCTAGCCCAGATCTGGTCAATACCAGATACTCACATCTGGCCCACATACCGCATAGAATGATGGCACTTAAGCGGTCCACTCCTGTTTGCCAGATTTTGGCCACTTTTGGCAACCAAATGAACCAAATGAACCAAAATTGACCCTTTTATGGGCCACAGCTAGCTTTAATTCTAGCCCAGATCTGGTCCATACTAGATACTCACATCTGACCCACATACCGTTTGTAATGATGGAACTCGGGCGGTCCACTCTTGTTTGCCAGATCTGGGCCACAATTAAGCCATAGCAAAACCACATATCATCTAGAATTCAACCAAATGAACCAGAACTGACCCTATTCTGGGCCACAGTTTGCTTTTAGTATGGCTCAGATCTGGCACACACCAGATACTTAAATCTGGCCCACATACCGCATGGAATGATGGAACTCGGGCGGTCCACTCTTTTTTGCCAGATCTGGGTCACAATTAAGCCATACCAATATCACATATCATCCAGAATTCAACCAAATAAACCAGAACTGACCCTATTCTGGGCCACAGCTAGCTTTAATTTTAGTCCAGATCTGGTCCATACCAGATACTCACATCTGGCCCACATACCGTATAGAATGATGGAACTCGAGCGGTCCACTTCTGTTTACCAGATCTTGGCCAAATTTGCTATATCTTCTCTGAGCCAGTTTTGGCTCTCGGCTCCATTAGCCAGAGCTTACTGTGCCTAATATTTGCCAAAAGTGGCCCACATATGTCTTAAGATAACTGGGCCACATTTGCATCTACACATGTGAGTCACTTTGGGTTTAGACCCAGATTACCCTTAAATAAATTCGCCACATTTTTCCTCCATCATTTGGGCCAAATTGATCATTTTCCACATTAGGTGCACATTCAGATTACATTTTGCCATGAGTGCCAAGTCTTTGCCTTAAATGGCCCATGTATGAATGTGAATCTTTGGCCCCCTTTTTGCTATTGTACAGATGGACCACTTCAGGCTCACATTCATTTTGTCTGGGCCAAAGGAAGACCACCAGTGCTGCATAACTGCCTAAAGTGGCCCACATTTAAATGCTATCTGGGGACGGATCTCGTTAACAGCTGCTGTTAATAAGCGCTGATCAAATTTGTAAGGCTTTTTCTCAGAGTGATTTCATAACTTATTTTAAGCGATCTGAAGGCAAAACGAGGTTTACAGAAGCTGGAAATATATCTCCTTTGATCCACACATGTACACATAAACATATAAGCTGTCTATAAAATCAGTCTTTAGTCAGACATGTCGTACTCTTGTTGTTTTGTAACATGTGTTTGCATATCCAAGTAAAATAATCCTAATTCATACATTTAAACCGGAGCTTCTTTCAAAAGCATCCTGTGCAATGAATCTTGGGACGTTTGAGGCCGCGATGGATCCACCGCTTGTGTCCTTCTTTACCTGGGAAACGAAGAACTCATTTTGAGGCTGCGTTTCAAGGAACCTTCAAATTTGTTTTAAAATGCGACAGCCTTTGTCGCACTGAGATGATGCAGCACACTTCAAATGCATCCTTCATAGGATGTAGCCTCTGATATGAGACACAGCTTCAATCAGAACTTAATTTAAAAGAAAACAAGCCACTTCAGAACCCACTCGATCTCGCTTTAAGTCAAACATTTTGATGTATTTTTCAAAAAACAAAACTTAATATATTTATTTATTTTATTTCATTAATATAAGCATCTTGATTGAGGGAATATTTTGATGTTTATACTGAAAAGTTAAGACAGAAACACTGAAGAATAAGATCATTTTGGGCGTTCAGGAAAGTTTAACCTCTGATCTCAGTTTTATTTTTAGTGAAATCAATCTTTTATTCGTCACACTATTCAAGCTGGGCGATATATTTTATATGTGGCTCAGTGGTTATCACTGTTGCCTCACAGCAAGAAGGTCGCTGGTTTGAGCCCCGGCTGGCTAAGTTGGTGTTTCTGTGTGGAGTTTGCATGTTCTCCCCGTGTTGGCGTGGGTTTCCACCACAGTCCAAACACATGTGCTATAGGGGAATTGATCAACTAAATTGGTCATAGTGTAAGACTGTGTGTGTAGATGAGTGTGTATGGGTGTTTCCCTGTACTGGGTTGGAGCTGAAAGGGTATCCGCTGTATAAAACATATGCTAGAATCCATCTAGTGTCTGAATAATGTACAGGTTAGTGTATACTCCATCAGCTGTTTCTGACTGTTTGTCTCCATCTAGTGTCTGAATAATGCGCAGGTTAGTGTATACTCCATCAGCTGAATAATGTACAGCTTAGCGTATACTCCATCAGCGGTTTTAGTTTCTGCCAGCTTTGTGTTTTTGACTGTTTGTCTCCATCTAGTGTCTGAATAATGCGCAGGTTAGTGTATACTCCATCAGCTGTTTCTGACTGTTTGTCTCCATCTAGTGTCTGAATAATGCGCAGGTTAGTGTATACTCCATCAGCTGTTTCTGACTGTTTGTCTCCATCTAGTGTCTGAATAATGCGCAGGTTAGTGTATACTCCATCAGCTGTTTCTGACTGTCTCTATCTAGTGTCTGAATAATGCGCAGGTTAGTGTATACTCCATCAGCTGAATAATGCGCAGGTTAGTGTATACTCCATCACCTGAATAATGCGCAGGTTAGTGTATACTCCATCAGCTGAATAATGCGCAGGTTAGTGTATACTCCATCAGCTGAATAATGCGCAGGTTAGTGTATACTCCATCAGCTGAATAATGATTAGGTTAGTGTATACTCCATCAGCTGAATAATGCGCAGGTTAGTGTATACTCCATCAGCTGTTTCTGACTTGTTTGTCTCCATTTAGCGTCTCAATAATGCGCAGGTTAGTGTATACTCCATCAGCTGTTTCTGACTGTTTGTCTCCATCTAGTGTCTGAATAATGCGCAGGTTAGTGTATACTCCATCAGCTGTTTCTGACTGTTTGTCTCCATCTAGTGTCTGAATAATGCGCAGGTTAGTGTATACTCCATCAGCTGTTTCTGACTGTTTGTCTCCATCTAGTGTCTGAATAATGTGCAGGTTAGTGTATACTCCATCAGCTGTTTCTGACTGTTTGTCTCCATCTAGTGTCTGAATAATGCGCAGGTTAGTGTATACTCCATCAGCTGAATAATGTGCAGGTTAGTGTATACTCCATCAGCTGTTTCTGACTGTTTGTCTCCATCTAGTGTCTGAATAATGCGCAGGTTAGTGTATACTCCATCAGCTGTTTCTGACTGTTTATCTCCATCTAGTGTCTGAATAATGTGCAGGTTAGTGTATACTCCATCAGCTGAATAATGCGCAGGTTAGTGTATACTCCATCAGCTGAATAATGCGCAGGTTAGTGTATACTCCATCAGCTGTTTCTGACTGTCTCTATCTAGTGTCTGAATAATGCGCAGGTTAGTGTATACTCCATCAGCTGAATAATGCGCAGGTTAGTGTATACTCCATCAGCTGAATAATGCGCAGGTTAGTGTATACTCCATCAGCTGTTTCTGACTGTTTGTCTCCATCTAGTGTCTGAATAATGTGCAGGTTAGTGTATACTCCATCAGCTGTTTCTGACTGTTTGTCTCCATCTAGTGTCTGAATAATGTGCAGGTTAGTGTATACTCCATCAGCTGAATAATGATCAGGTTAGTGTATACTCCATCAGCTGAATAATGCGCAGGTTAGTGTATACTCCATCAGCTGTTTCTGACTGTTTGTCTCCATCTAGTGTCTGAATAATGCGCAGGTTAGTGTATACTCCATCAGCTGTTTCTGACTGTTTGTCTCCATCTAGTGTCTGAATAATGCGCAGGTTAGTGTATACTCCATCAGCTGTTTCTGACTGTCTCTATCTAGTGTCTGAATAATGCGCAGGTTAGTGTATACTCCATCAGCTGAATAATGCGCAGGTTAGTGTATACTCCATCAGCTGAATAATGCGCAGGTTAGTGTATACTCCATCAGCTGAATAATGATTAGGTTAGTGTATACTCCATCAGCTGAATAATGCGCAGGTTAGTGTATACTCCATCAGCTGTTTCTGACTTGTTTGTCTCCATTTAGCGTCTCAATAATGCGCAGGTTAGTGTATACTCCATCAGCTGTTTCTGACTGTTTGTCTCCATCTAGTGTCTGAATAATGCGCAGGTTAGTGTATACTCCATCAGCTGTTTCTGACTGTTTGTCTCCATCTAGTGTCTGAATAATGTGCAGGTTAGTGTATACTCCATCAGCTGAATAATGCGCAGGTTAGTGTATACTCCATCAGCTGAATAATGCGCAGGTTAGTGTATACTCCATCAGCTGTTTCTGACTGTCTCTATCTAGTGTCTGAATAATGCGCAGGTTAGTGTATACTCCATCAGCTGAATAATGCGCAGGTTAGTGTATACTCCATCAGCTGAATAATGCGCAGGTTAGTGTATACTCCATCAGCTGTTTCTGACTGTTTGTCTCCATCTAGTGTCTGAATAATGTGCAGGTTAGTGTATACTCCATCAGCTGTTTCTGACTGTTTGTCTCCATCTAGTGTCTGAATAATGTGCAGGTTAGTGTATACTCCATCAGCTGAATAATGATCAGGTTAGTGTATACTCCATCAGCTGAATAATGCGCAGGTTAGTGTATACTCCATCAGCTGTTTCTGACTTGTTTGTCTCCATTTAGCGTCTCAATAATGCGCAGGTTAGTGTATACTCCATCAGCTGTTTCTGACTGTTTATCTCCATCTAGTGTCTGAATAATGCGCAGGTTAGTGTATACTCCATCAGCTGTTTCTGACTGTTTATCTCCATCTAGTGTCTGAATAATGTGCAGGTTAGTGTATACTCCATCAGCTAAATAATGTGCAGGTTAGTGTATACTCCATCAGCTGAATAATGTGCAGGTTAGTGTATACTCCATCAGCTGTTTCTGACTGTTTGTCTCCATCTAGTGTCTGAATAATGCGCAGGTTAGTGTATACTCCATCAGCTGAATAATGATTAGGTTAGTGTATACTCCATCAGCTGAATAATGCGCAGGTTAGTGTATACTCCATCAGCTGTTTCTGACTTGTTTGTCTCCATTTAGCGTCTCAATAATGCGCAGGTTAGTGTATACTCCATCAGCTGTTTCTGACTGTTTGTCTCCATCTAGTGTCTGAATAATGCGCAGGTTAGTGTATACTCCATCAGCTGTTTCTGACTGTTTGTCTCCATCTAGTGTCTGAATAATGCGCAGGTTAGTGTATACTCCATCAGCTGTTTCTGACTGTTTGTCTCCATCTAGTGTCTGAATAATGTGCAGGTTAGTGTATACTCCATCAGCTGAATAATGCGCAGGTTAGTGTATACTCCATCAGCTGAATAATGCGCAGGTTAGTGTATACTCCATCAGCTGTTTCTGACTGTCTCTATCTAGTGTCTGAATAATGCGCAGGTTAGTGTATACTCCATCAGCTGAATAATGCGCAGGTTAGTGTATACTCCATCAGCTGAATAATGCGCAGGTTAGTGTATACTCCATCAGCTGTTTCTGACTGTTTGTCTCCATCTAGTGTCTGAATAATGTGCAGGTTAGTGTATACTCCATCAGCTGTTTCTGACTGTTTGTCTCCATCTAGTGTCTGAATAATGTGCAGGTTAGTGTATACTCCATCAGCTGAATAATGATCAGGTTAGTGTATACTCCATCAGCTGAATAATGCGCAGGTTAGTGTATACTCCATCAGCTGTTTCTGACTGTTTGTCTCCATCTAGTGTCTGAATAATGCGCAGGTTAGTGTATACTCCATCAGCTGTTTCTGACTGTTTGTCTCCATCTAGTGTCTGAATAATGCGCAGGTTAGTGTATACTCCATCAGCTGTTTCTGACTGTCTCTATCTAGTGTCTGAATAATGCGCAGGTTAGTGTATACTCCATCAGCTGAATAATGCGCAGGTTAGTGTATACTCCATCAGCTGAATAATGCGCAGGTTAGTGTATACTCCATCAGCTGAATAATGATTAGGTTAGTGTATACTCCATCAGCTGAATAACGCGCAGGTTAGTGTATACTCCATCAGCTGTTTCTGACTTGTTTGTCTCCATTTAGCGTCTCAATAATGCGCAGGTTAGTGTATACTCCATCAGCTGTTTCTGACTGTTTGTCTCCATCTAGTGTCTGAATAATGCGCAGGTTAGTGTATACTCCATCAGCTGTTTCTGACTGTTTGTCTCCATCTAGTGTCTGAATAATGTGCAGGTTAGTGTATACTCCATCAGCTGAATAATGCGCAGGTTAGTGTATACTCCATCAGCTGAATA
Source organism: Danio rerio (assembly GCF_052040795.2). Lineage (NCBI taxonomy): Eukaryota > Metazoa > Chordata > Actinopteri > Cypriniformes > Danionidae > Danio > Danio rerio. The sequence goes on along the minus strand of NC_141040.1, from coordinate 58,876,839 downwards.
ATGCGCAGGTTAGTGTATACTCCATCAGCTGTTTCTGACTGTCTCTATCTAGTGTCTGAATAATGCGCAGGTTAGTGTATACTCCATCAGCTGAATAATGCGCAGGTTAGTGTATACTCCATCAGCTGAATAATGCGCAGGTTAGTGTATACTCCATCAGCTGTTTCTGACTGTTTGTCTCCATCTAGTGTCTGAATAATGTGCAGGTTAGTGTATACTCCATCAGCTGAATAATGATCAAGTTAGTGTATACTCCATCAGCTGAATAATGCGCAGGTTAGTGTATACTCCATCAGCTGTTTCTGACTTGTTTGTCTCCATTTAGCGTCTCAATAATGCGCAGGTTAGTGTATACTCCATCAGCTGTTTCTGACTGTTTATCTCCATCTAGTGTCTGAATAATGCGCAGGTTAGTGTATACTCCATCAGCTGTTTCTGACTGTTTATCTCCATCTAGTGTCTGAATAATGTGCAGGTTAGTGTATACTCCATCAGCTGAATAATGTGCAGGTTAGTGTATACTCCATCAGCTGTTTCTGACTGTTTGTCTCCATCTAGTGTCTGAATAATGTGCAGGTTAGTGTATACTCCATCAGCTGAATAATGATCAGGTTAGTGTATACTCCATCAGCTGTTTTCATTCTGTCAGCTTTGTGTTTGTTTTTGATTGTTTTGCACCATCTAGTGTCTAAACTTATTGTCCGATAACATAATATCTCATTGCCAATTCTTCCTTACTTTATCTAATAGCTGAAATATTAAATAAAATATCACCTTAAAGAAAATATATCGCCCAGCTCCGAAAGTAATAATGCCAAACGTAAGTAACAGCGACAGTCTATGCACACACACAAGCTAAGATGCCTTTAGCCCTTGAGCAATACATTTATTTGATCAGCGACGTCTCATTTGAACACTATGAACACTTGATCTGTGAAGCGGTGATTCTGAAGTCCTGTAAAGAGTCAGTCATTGTACAGTGAATGATGTGTTTCTATCTGTCTAATGTACACTGCATATCCCAGCACATATATGTGACGTCCTGCGGGAAAACCAGCTTTTAGAGTCTGAATTCACTATAATTATTCACCATCTCGATCTTTATCCTAGTGGTGGCTCTACTTTATCTTGATGTTAACTTTAGCAAACATCACACACATGTGACTCCATTAATGCTTGCATTGTTTACTGCTGGTTGCTAGGTTACCAATACTACAGTCGGCTGCTCTAAAAGTTGGATGGAAACGCACTAAATTTGCATTGGCAATGTTTTATTTGTATGCGAATTTTGAAGATTCTCTTCATGTTAGGATGCAAACACAACTACGCTGTAAAACAAATCTGTAATTTTACGGTTTATTCCTGGCAGCTGAAAAAAAACGTAAAATAATGGCCGTTACATTACAGAAGTTTACTGTAAAATAACATTAATTAAACATTAAATTACGGAAATTTCCTTAAATTTAAATTTCTGGTAAATTTCTGTAAATTAACCTCTGCTATTTTACAGTAAATTTCTGTAATTTACCAGCCGTTATATTACGTTTTTTTTCCAGCACCCCAGCTGCCAGAAATAAACCGTAAAATTACAGATTTTGGTTTACAGTGTATAGTTGCAAAAGATACAAAAAAATAAATGTGTACATATAAAACTGCTATTCGAAACTGCAATAAACTTTCAGAATTGGACCAATTAAACTTAGTTTTTCAGCAAATAAACACCGTGTCGGTGAAACAAAGGTGTTTAATTCAGTTAAATGTTTCCCTAAGCATAAGTTTGGCATTTAAACACACTTTTCCTTGCTCTGGTTTTGCAGCAGGACGTTCACATATATGATTGATTATCTTTTTTAATGGTTGAATGCTAAATGTTGTGCTTCCTTTGACTCGTACATAAAACATCTCATATAAACCTCAATGAACAGAGCTTCTTTACATATACAAGTTGTACAGTTACCAAACCGGCGTGTTTTCTGCCCGTTTTTTTTTTTTTTTTTAAATTGTTGATATTTCAGCAATGCAAAGGGAGAGAGAGACGACGAGAAATAAAGACAGTAAATTTGGGAACATTTCAACGTAAATAAGCAGAAGAAGAAGAAGAAGAAACGAGACACAGCTTCTTGTCAAAACGTCTTCATAACACAACATACTTGAGTCTCTTTTTCGTTTGTACAACAGCCTTTGTAAAAAGCGTCCGGGCGAGTGTTCAGGTAGATTCGCCACCGATGCTCACAGTCATCACACGTGTGTAAAAGCGGAGACACATTCTGATCGAGTAATAAAATATTATTATAATGGTGATTATATCCGGTTGGTTTCTCTCAGAATGTGCACACTGTTTCTGTAGATTAGAGTTTGGTCATGGATGGAAATGACGAGACATTCGGCAACACGTCCCACACACACACACACTCACACACACACACACATGCGTTTCAGTTTCCCAGCACTTGAGGGCGATAGAAATGAGTATAAAATAGCCCATCGGTGATGTCTGCTGCTGATGGATCGCTTTAAACCTGAAGGCACTTCTTTGTTTAATGGCAGATTCTCTGTCACTCAACCGGTGCTAAAAATACAACAGAAGCGCAGACTCTCGGCATTTACATAACACCACATTTACACTCGATCTGGCGTCTGAAAACAGGATTACATATTTCAAGACCAGTCAAGACCACACTTCTGTTTATATTGACCTTATTGTTCACGTACCTTTTTTTTACACCACAGATTTTTGTAAATGACAGAGCATTTCACTGTAATATGAGCTGTATTTTACTGTAGGACAGTTATGCTGTGTGCTAATGCATTGTAAACTTGCATCCTGAACAACACAGGCTCATCGTGGATCCTTTTCTACATTTCTGGAGAGCGCAAATTATGTACCCAGAGGTACGCCTGACTGCATTTCGTGTTTAAGACAGGTGGTGGTATGATGCCGCCGTTTACCTCCATATTGATGAATTCTTTTGCTGTTACCAGTTTGCCCAGTAGCTTGCTATGTACGTCAGCGGACTTGGACTTGAAGTGGAGTTGACCGTGATGACGAGGTTTGAGTCTGGCAAAGAACGGTTCCAGAAACCAGACACAACCAAAAAAAATAACAATTAAATTAAATAAACAACAGGCTGAAAACATGGTGAAATCACCTGGCGGCGTGTATATTGCGCCCTCTGGTGGATTTACATGAGAAATCAAGTGACGGCTAATCTTTTTCTAGATTGTTTTTGAAAACTTGATCGGTTGGATTTAGGGAGGAGGTCAGTGGACAGCAAGCTGGCCAGGGGTGCTTTTCATAAAACCATCGTTGGCCAACTTAGGTCGCAACTTCGGTCATTACAAACATAAATCCGTCGCTCCAATGAACATTCGCAAACTGCGTCGCAAACTTGAGCACCTACAACTACACCCCTGGAGCTGTAGTTAGAAACAGAGTTCCTGGCTGTGTTCTATTCCTACTTATCCACCCTATGCCCTATTCATTTAGAACATTCCAACATTCAAAGCTGGAATTATTAAATAATGAAGCAGTAAGCTCATCTCTCTTAGATGTAAATTGCTTTCAAACTATTTCTACAGTTCAGTTTTAGTGAACTTCATGTTTACTATTGTGCTCACTTCGCAGTGCACCTTGAAAACATTGATGTCATTTTGAACACAGCCTCATGACGAAAGCTATAAGTGACCTATTATTTAAAAGTGGAATTTATGTTACACCTCCAAATCTTGCAAAAAAAAAAAAAAAAAAAAAAAAAACAGCACATGTTAATGCTTTTCATTTATATTAAGTATCTGTACTGTATATGACATAGGCCTGCTCGGTAGTACATTTCTGCAGTGGTTTACAAGTGTCAAATGGTAGAAGTAGACAAAAAACAAAAAAACAACAACAATATCCTACTTAATAATAATAATAATAATCATCATCATCATCATTAATATTATTATTACAGTATGATTTTTTATTTCTAAGAAATAATAAATATGAAATTTCATTTTATAATAAATAGCCTCATTATTTATGTATTTATTTATATGATTCATATATGATATTAGAATACGTATCAGCTTTTTAAAGTGATTTAATGTTTTAGAATAGGATATGAAATGTTTAACTTCTCAATAATATTAGTAAAGCAAACACAGGCTCTATGTGCTGTTCACATATATTCCAGTTAATATGGAAAGCGAGTGCATGTTTTTACCAGATCTAATATTGGATTTTATTTTAAATGCATCTTTGTGTAAAACAATATAATTTACACAAACAAATGATGGTTTTTTCTTAAAAGAAGTAATTCCTCCACCCGTCATGGGCGTTTTACGTTATAAGTAACGTGGTTCAAACGGTGGATCTGCGACAGAGAAACTATGAGGTTTGGGAAACACTCGTCACTACATCGCTCTTTTTCTAAATGATGCATCGCACTATGATAGTTCAGTCACGAGTTATGTCGTTGTTTGGGAAACGCACCCCTGGTTGGCTGAAGTGTATATTGTGCCCTCTGGTGGATTTACGTGAGAAGAGGACACGCGGGAAAAATTTGCAACACAGGCTCACTGTGAACTAGTATCCTTGTGTACAATTCAGGAAAGCATGAATTATGTAGCCAGAGCTACGAATAGCTGCATTTCATCTTTAAACGAATGCTATGGGTGACTGCTTCTGTTTCATTTCACGCTACCAGCTGTCTGCTGACCTCCATGTGGACAGCTTTTTTGCTGTTACCAGTTTGCCTAGTGCCTCTCCATGTTTTTCAGTGGACTTAAGATGCAGAGTCGACTGCGACAACGTCCAGCGAAGAACGGTTCCAGAAAAATAAAAAAATAAAAATAAACAAAGAACAGGGTGTAAATAACAGGGTAAAAACATGGTAAGATCTGAAAACGTGGTAAAAATCAGGCGGTTGCGAGGGCTATTCTTTTACTGGATGGCTTTTAAAAAACACTGTCAGTTGGGTTTAGGGAAGGGGGGTGGGCTGGGTGATCTGTCAGTCAGTCCACAGCGGCCTCTGGTGGATTTACGCCAGAACAGCAGGCACAAATGGCACTGTCACAAGAGAAATTTGAGATCTGTAAAAGCGTACACTGGACCTTCTGGTGGATTTATGAAAACAAAACCTAAACAAAACAAAAAAAAAGGACCTCCTGGGATGTATTTTGTGCTCTCCAGAAATGTATACAGGGGTATGTTTTTAGAATGAGGCTGGGTTAGAAATTTGAGATCATCAAAAATGATACACAGCGGCCTCTGGTGGACTTGCTGTGAGCAGACGTACCTCTGGTTATGTATTTCACTGACTCCAGAAATGTAGACCTGGGTACGTATCCATATGAGTCTGGGTTGATTGTGTAAATTACTGTATATTTTACAGTACAGATCTGCATAAAGTTCTATAAATAGACATACAGCAAAATAAATGATGCTGTAAATGTAAACACAGTATTTTTGCTGTAATTGATTCTTAGTAAATTCCTGGAGAACTGCCGCCAGTAAGCTACTGTAGATTCTGCAGGACATTGGTAACTGTTTATTTTGAGTTCAGTTTAGAAAACGAGTGCTTGATTTTAGTACTGGGTTTAAAGTTACATTTAAAAGTAAAATATTACAATATTAATCATAAAAAAAATGCAAAAATAAAATGACGTCCTTTCAACTGTTCTTTCATTAGTTACTATAAATGACATAAGATTGTAATATATGACTATTAAAGATCCCTTTACCCAACACTGACTTTTATGTAACTATATGTGTTACGCTGACTGATGATGGACACGGTTTCAACATTATATTGTGAACTTTTGATTTTAACTTGGTTTTTGTCGTCTAAATGTGAATGCTGTCATTGTTTTTGGAGCACATTAGATTATAGATAATAATAGATATACCCCCGGTTTCACTAACAAGGTTTAAGGCTAGTCAAGATTAAATTGCATGTTTGAGCTGTATGAACTCATAATAACTTGCGGTGAGATGTCTTAAAATATGTCAGTGTCATATTTTACCACCAGGTGCACACCAGTAGTATATTTTTCTGAGGCCATTTTTTATAAATGTGGCTTAAATAGCCTAATTTAACTAAGGCCTAGTCCTGGCTTAATCTAAGCCCTGTTTGTGAAACTGGACCATAGTCATTAAGACTGACATACTGATACTAACATCTAAAAACATTATTTAAGTTTGATGGAAACAGTTTAATTCAATACTGCATACTTTATTGTCTTAGAAATGTGAAATAATTCTCACTATTCTCTTTAGGACACACTTTTAAAGTGCAATATGTTTCGGTGTACATACATTTCTGTAATAAACATTAATCTCGTAAGACGTTATTTATGCAGTCGTGACTGTAGAAAAAAATACTTTAATAACACTTTACTTGAAGGGGTGTTCATCATCAGACTGTCATGAAACTTTTATAATTATGTCATGAATGTGAATGAATTTTATGCATGCTTATAACAACTGTTATCAGTTATCAAGTGCCATTCGCTCACTAATGACATTTTAAATGCAAAGATGACATTGTTTGCTATGACAACTTGACATAAACAAATACATCACAACCTGTTTTTGACTTGACGTTACCAAGACTACAAAACTTGTCATAAATCCATCATAAACATGATTGCCATTAGGCATTATAAATATGTCATGAATATTTATAACAGCGTCATTAATATTATTATTAAATTAATTATTTATAACAATGATAATATATATTTTTGACTTCTACTATAGTGGTACAAGCTCAAATGATTTGACAGAGTAACGACACTTGAGACATTTTAATGACAATGTGTGGAGTTTGCATGTTCTCCCCGTGTTGGCGTGGGTTTCCACCGGTTGCTCCGGTTTACCCCACAGTCCAAACACATGCGCTATAGGGGAATTGATGCACTATAGGGACTATTGTTGCGCTATAGGGACTTTTGATGTGCTACAGGGACTATTGATGCGCTATAGGGTCGATTGATGTGCTATAGGGACTATTGATGCGCTATAGGGTCGACTGATGTGCTATAGGGACTATTGATGCGCTATAGGGACTATTGATGCACTGTAGGGTTGATTGATGCGCTATAGGGACTATTGATGCACTGTAGGGTCGATTGATGCGCTATAGGGACTATTGATGCAATATAAGGACTATTGATGCGCTAAAGGGATGATTAATGCGCTATAGGGACTATTGATGCACTGTAGGGTCGATTGATGCGCTATAGGGACTATTGATGAAATATAGGGACTATTGATGCACTGTAGGGTCGATTGATGCGCTATAGGGACTATTGATGCACTGTAGGGTCGATTGATGCGCTATAGGGACTATTGATGCAATATAGGGACTATTGATGCACTGTAGGGTCGATTGATGCGCTATAGGGACTATTGATGCACTGTAGGGTCGATTGATGCGCTATAGGGACTATTGATGCAATATAGGGACTATTGATGCACTGTAGGGACGATTGATGCGCTATAGGGACTATTGATGCAATATAGGGACTATTGATGCACTGTAGGGACGATTGATGCACTATAGGGGAATTGGTGAACTAAATTGGCCATAGTGTATGAGTGTGTATAGGTGTTTCCCAGTACTGGGTTGCAGCTAGAAGTGCATCCACTGTGTAAAACATATGCTGGAATAGTTGGCGGTTCATTCTGCTGTAGTGATCCCTGATGAATAAAGGGACTAAGCTGTAGAAAGCCGAATGAATGAATGGAGCAGGTCTGGTCTTGACGTGGTCTTGATTGCGACACTACATAAGCGATTGACTTGTCTACCGTACGGAAACCTGTCCGTCTGCCGCTGGGAACGTGAGCACAGTGTTGCGAGATCCGGCTGCTACTGGGCTATAAAGCAAAACAAAATAGTTTCTGTTATTTGCGATTTAAAGCACCAAGCCAAACCAAATTGTGATATGTAAACCAAATAAAGGATGACGTAGGTTGATTGTACTCCGAAGCACCAGAAAGGAACGTTTATCAGGGTGAAAAACGGAAAAATCGTGAGGGAAAAACAAACGATGATGCTAGGTTTTGCTTGCTTGTATCCATACATCCAGATGGAGAAATAAACGTTGTGCTTTTCCGACTGTTCAATCCCTCAGCCACGTCCACAGAGAAGGTTTATTCTATTGAGCAAATCCTCATTACTCTTCTGTCCAGGTTTGTGGTTGTTTCATGACATTATTCCGTGTTGATCCAGTGTTGTGCCTTCTTAGCGGTCTGAAAGCATGAATCTTTGGTGATTAAATATTAAGGGACGCGTCTTGAGTCTTTTTCCTCATGTGGAACGTCACCTCTGATGAACGAATACGGTAAAAAACAGCGTGACGCTCAATGGCCATATACTGGAGGCGGTGTGTGCGGACGCTCCTCTGATAGCTGCGGAAAAAAGAGACAAAGAGTCAACATTTAAACCAGATAGCTAGATCAACACCATCACGTCGGTTGCCGTGTGGTTGCTAGGGAGTCCTAAGTTGTGTTCTATGGTTGGTCAATTGAACTGATGTATTCTGATTGTAAGTATGTTGCTATGTAGTTGCTAAGGTATTATAAGTGGTGTCCAGGGTATTGAGGTATTCTGATTATTTTTTAGTCTGTTGCTATGTGGTTGCTAGGGAATTCTAAGTTGTGTTCAGTGGTTGGTCTAACAACAAATCAGAACATTGATGTATTCTGATTGGTTGATAGAAAGTTGCTATGTAGTTGCTAGGGTATTATAAGTGGTATCCAGGGTATTGAAGTATTCTGATTGTTTGATAGCCAGCTTCCATGTGGTTGCTAAGGAGTTTTAAGTTGTGTTAGGTGGTTGATCTAACAACAAATACAAACACTATTCTGATTGGTTGTTAGAATGTTGCTATGTAGTTGCTAGGGTATTATAAGTAGTGTCCAAGGCTATTTATGTATTCTGATTGTTAGTTTGTTGCTATGTGGTTGCTAGGGATATTTCTCAGTGGTGTTCAGTGGTTGGTTTAACAACAAATCAGAACACTGATGTATTCTGATTGGTTGTTAGAAAATTGCCATGCAGTTGCTAGGTTATTATACGTGGTGTCCAGGGTATTGAGGTTTTCTGATTGTTTGTTAGTCTGTTGCTATGGGGTTGCTAAGGAGTTCTAAGTTGTGTCCAGTGATTGGTCTAACAACAAGATCAGTACGCTAACATATTCAGATTGGTTGTTAGAATGTTGCTATGTAGTTGCTAGGGTATTATAAGTGGTATCCAGGGTACTGTGGTATTCTGATTGTTTGTTAGTCAGTTGCCATCTGGTTGCTAAGGAGTTAAAAGTTGTGTTCAGTGGTTGGTCTATAACAAATCATAACATTGATGTATTCTGATTGGTTGTTAGTATGTTGCTATGTAGTTGCTGGGGCAGGGATTTCCAGAGGGTGTCCTGCAAAGTTTAGTTCCGACCATAATCAGACACACCTGGGCTAGCTAATCAAGCTCTTACTGGGCATTCTAGAAACATCCTTGCTGGTGTGTTGAAGCAAGTTGGAGCTAAAATCCGCAGGACGCCGGCCCTCCAGGACCGAGTTTGGACACCCCTGTGCTAGGGTATTATAAGTGGTATCCAGGGCATTGAGGTATTCTGATTGTTTGATGATCAGTTGCCATGTGGTTGCTAAGGAGTTTTAAGCTATAATCAGTTGTTGGTCTAACAACCAATCAGAATATTAGTATACCGGTTGGTTGGTAAACATGTTGCTATGTAGTTGCTAGGGTATTATAAGTGGTATCCAGGGTATTGAGGTATTCTGATTGTTTGTTAGTCTGTTGCTATGGGGTTGCTTAGGAGTTGTGTTAAGTGGTTGGTCAATTCACAGTGGTGTTCAGTTGTTGGTCTGACAACAAATCAGAACATTGATGTATTCTGATTGGTTGATAGAAATTTGTTAAGTAGTTGCTAGGCTATTATAAGTGGCATCCAGGGTATTGAGATATTCTGATTGTTTAATAGTCTGTTGCTATGAGGTTGCTAGGGAGTTCTAGGTTGTGTTCGGTGGTTGGTCGATTCAACTGATGTATTCTGATTGGTTGTTAGAACATTGCTATGTAGTTGCTCGGGTATTATAAGTGGTGTCCAGGGTATTGAAGTGTTCTGATTGTTATTTTGTTGCTATGTGGTTGCTAGGGAATTCTAATTGGTGTTCAGTGGTTGATCAATTCACGGTGGTGTTCAGTATTTAGTCTAACAAGAAATCAGTGCACTGACGTATTCTGATTGGTTTTCAGAACATTGCTATGTAGTTGCTAGGGTATTATAAGTGGTGTCCAGGGTATTAAGGTATTCTGAATGTTTGATGATCAGTTGCCATGTGGTTGCTAAGCAGTTCTAAGTTGTGTTTGGTGGTTGGTCAGTTCTCAGTGGTGTTCAGTGGTTGGTCAAATCTGAACACTGACGTATTCTGATTGGTTATTAGAACGTTGCTAGGGTATTATAAGTGGTGTCTATGGTATTGGGGTATTCTGATTGTTTTATAGCCTGTTGCCATGTGGTTGCTAAGGAGTTCTAAGTGATCTTACTTGGGTAATCTGATATGCGTTGCTATGCAGTTACTGTTGTGTTTTGGGTGGTGTGTTCTTGGGGTTGCTATGGCAATTACTGGGCTATTCTGATTGGTTGTTAGTTCATTGCTATGCAGTTGCTAGGGTGTTTACATATAGCCCCCAGTGGCCAGTTTAGCGATTTCTCCAGTACATTAAACAGCAGGTGTAAATGCACCCCAGATACTCTGTGTTCACTGAAGACACTGATTTGATTTGAGGTAATAGCCGCTTTGCTTCACAAACAGCACTAAAGCTCCTCTGTAATGTCCTCATGTTGTTCATATATGGTTGGTCATAAGTGTCTGAGCTCTGTAATTCACCAGCATCCTCCAGTGCGCATCGCTGCAGTGTTTTATCACTCTCTAGATATACACCACGCTTGTATTTATGACATAAACACATCTTATAGACGGATCAATACTGAACGTCTCCTAGAGTCAAGGAGCTTTGGTAATAGTGGAAAACCTGATGTGCTGTAATATTCCAGCCTAATAATAATGATTAACACATAACTTCAGCAGACGGGTACCGCCGTATTCAAGCTTTTTTCATCTGCTCTCCTGTTTTCCAGCACCTCTCGCTCTCAGCCACACGCTAGTCAATTACCTGCCCTCATTTCTGCTTTCTCACTGCTCGTTCTCGTGTAATTACTCAGCTCTCCTGGACTAAATTGCGCACATGCAATTAAGGCCGGATTGCCATGGAGATGCATGCGCAATACATACGATTGGACGGAGGGTCAGGACACTCCCCCTCCTCCAGCGTGACATCATCAATGGCGATGTCCCCCTCGATTCCGGGGCCGCGGATGCCCTCAAATATTACCTGCATGATGGAAACAAACAAATGAAATCTGAAGGGCCTCTTCTGGAGTCTAAAACCAGTTCCATATGCACTGAGTTCTCTTTATTTCACACTAAAGCACAGCCTTGAGACCTGTAGTCTTTTATATGAAGCTGAATGGTTTAGAAATCATTATTGTAATATGCAGATTTATGCAGAAAATATTCTGACTGTACTGCTATTTTCTTGGAAATATTATATGTAAATCCTAGTGGGAACCTTAATGTCAAGACGATATAAACAATGCTAATTGATTTAATGCTAATTGACTAACTTGATGTAAATAAGACATCAAATTGACATCTAACATTGGTGTCAAAAACACGTCTAATTTTAGATATCTGTTTGACGTCTTTTTGACATCAAGGTCTTTCGCATGTGTTGTAGGGATACAAAATCCAGAGTGCATGTCATTTGAGGCTTGCAGATTGAAGAAAACTCTTATATTACAATCCATTATGTGTCTTTATTTTGGTCATCAAAAAAGCATCAATGTGTGGACGTCAAATAGACGTTTTTTGACATCAAACTTATTTGCATTGTTGACGTGTTTTTTTATGTCATGCTTCATCTGCTCAATTTGACATGAAGGGTGTTTACATGCATTGTAGAGTTGCAAAATCTATACTGAAATGAGATTTTTCACCTTGTTTCTAATAGAATATGTTTTATGTGATTAATTTGGTGGTCAAAGTGACATCGATGTGTTGATGTCAAGGATTTGATATCAAATCAGTTGGCATTTTTAATTTGTTTTTTGTTGTTGTCATGATTGATGTCAATTGGCAAGATGCCCACAGAATTATCAGTTTACACTCACCGGCCACTTTATTAGGTACACCTGTCCAACTGCTCGTAACGCAAATTTCTAATCAGCCAATCACATGGCAGCAGCTCGCTGCATTTAGGCATGTAGACATGGTCAAGAGGATCTGCTGCAGTTCAAAGCGAGCATCAGAATGGGGAAGAAAGGGGATTTAAGTGACTTTGAACGTGGCATGATTGTTGCTGCCAGATGGGCTGCTCTGAGTATTTCAGAAACTGCTGATCTACTGGGATTTTCACGCACAACCATCTCTAGGGTTTACAGAGAATGCTCCGACAAAGAGGAAATATCCAGTGAGCGGCAGTTCTGTGGGCGCAAATGCCTTGTTGATGAGGCCAGAGGTCAGAGGAGAATGGCCAGACTGGCTCCAGCTGATAGAAAGGCAACAGTAACTCAAATAAGCACTCGTTACAACCGAGCTCTGCAGAAGAGCATCTCTGAACACACAACACGTCCAACCTTGAGGCGGATGGGCTACAGCAGCAGAACAGCACACCGGGTGCCGCTCCTGTCAGCTAAGAACAGGAAACTGAGGCTACAATTCACACAGACTCACCAAAACTGGACAATAGAAGATTGGAGAAACGTTGCTGCTCTGATGAGTCTCCATTTCTGCTGACACATTCGGATGCTCGGCTCACAATTTGGCCTCAATAACATGAAAGCATGGATCATCCTGCCTTGTATCAGCGGTTCAGGCTGGTGTTGGTGGTGTAATGGTGTGGGGAGATTTTCTTTGGGTTCATTAGTACCAATTGAGCATCAACACCACAGCCTACCTGAGTATTGCTGCTGACCATGTCCATCCCTTTATGAGCACAGTGTCTCCATCTTCTGATGGCTACTTCAAGCAGGATAACGCAGCATGTCATGAAGCTCAATCTTCTCAGAATGGTTTCTTGAACATGACGATGAGTTCACTGTACTCAAATGGCCTCCACAGTCACGAGAGCTCAATCCAATAGAGCAGCTTTGAGATGTGGTGGAACGGGAGATTGGCATCATGGATGTGCAGCCGACAAATCTGCAGCAACTGTGTGATGCTATCATGACAATATGGAGGAAAATCTCTGAGGAATATTTCCAGTACCTTGTTAAATCTATGAAGGATTAAGGCAGTTCTGAAGGCAAAAGGGTCCAACCCGGTATTAGTAGGGTGTAACTAATAAAGTGGCCAGAGAGGGTATTTTTGATTCATTTGAAATGCCTCTGCTGCCTAGAAGTGTTTGATTCTTTCAAATGTGTTCATGCTGAATGTGTTATTTTCTACAAGTTAACTTACCTGGAAGGATGAAACCGGATGGATGCTAATTTTGGCCTGTCTCCATCGGTCCCCTTGGTTCCCGCTGAGGGACCAGACTGGACCTGCATCTGAAGTTGACTGACCTTTCTGCTTCACGAATGCATTCAGAGAGCCTGCGGGAAAAACACAATCAATTAATTTAACGAGCGCTGCATGACAGATCAACTCAACACTGCGAGATCAACTCAAACTGTCTAACAATCAATCCAAATACTGACAGACAGCTAGAGGACTCTGTGGGATTTATATATATAGCTGAAACTATGTGTTACTTACAAATGCTTGCGGTTGAAACATTACAGAGGACCTATAATGCCAAACTCACTTTAATAAGGGCTTTAAACACAGTTGTGTGGCAGCAGTGTGTGAATATATCCAGTTCTGATCTATATTCTTATCACACACCAAACTTTACACTTTTATTCTGTCTATATTCTGATCACACACACACACACCAAACTTTACACTTTTATTCTGTCTACATTCTGATCACACACACACACCAAACTTTACACTTTTATTCTGTCTATATTCTGATCACACACACACACACACACCAAACTTTACACTTTTATTCTGTCTATATTCTGATCACACACACACACACCAAACTTTACACTTTTATTCTGTCTACATTCTGATCACACACACACACCAAACTTTACACTTTTATTCTGTCTATATTCTGATCACACACACACACCAAACTTTACACTTTTATTCTGTCTACATTCTGATCACACACACACACCAAACTTTACACTTTTATTCTGTCTATATTCTGATCACACACACACACCAAACTTTACACTTTTATTCTGTCTATATTCTGATCACACACACACCAAACTTTACACTTTTATTCTGTTTATATTCTGATCACACACACCAAACTTTACACTTTTATTCTGTCTATATTCTGATCACACACACCAAACTTTACACTTTTATTCTGTCTATATTCTGATCACACACACACCAAACTTTACACTTTTATTCTGTCTATATTCTGATCACACACACACACCAAACTTTACACTTTTATTCTGTTTATATTCTGATCACACACACCAAACTTTACACTTTTATTCTGTCTATATTCTGATCACACACACCAAACTTTACACTTTTATTCTGTCTACATTCTGATCACACACACACACACCAAACTTTACACTTTTATTCTGTCTATATTCTGATCACACACACACACACCAAACTTTACACTTTTATTCTGTCTACATTCTGATCACACACACACACCAAACTTTACACTTTTATTCTGTCTATATTCTGATCACACACACACACACACCAAACTTTACACTTTTATTCTGTCTATATTCTGATCACACACACACCAAACTTTACACTTTTATTCTGTTTATATTCTGATCACACACACCAAACTTTACACTTTTATTCTGTCTATATTCTGATCACACACACCAAACTTTACACTTTTATTCTGTCTATATTCTGATCACACACACACCAAACTTTACACTTTTATTCTGTCTATATTCTGATCACACACACACACCAAACTTTACACTTTTATTCTGTTTATATTCTGATCACACACACACACACCAAACTTTACACTTTTATTCTGTCTATATTCTGATCACACACACCAAACTTTACACTTTTATTCTGTCTATATTCTGATCACACACACACCAAACTTTACACTTTTATTCTGTCTATATTCTGATCACACACACACCAAACTTTACACTTTTATTCTGTCTATATTCTGATCACACACACCAAACTTTACACTTTTATTCTGTCTATATTCTGATCACACACACACACCAAACTTTACACTTTAATTCTGTCTATATTCTGATCACACACACCAGACTTTACACTTTTATTTTGTCTATATTCTGATCACACACACCAAACTTTACACTTTTATTCTGTCTATATTCTGATCACACACACCAAACTTTACACTTTTATTCTGTCTATATTCTGATCACACACACACGAAACTTTACACTTTTATTCTGTCTATATTCTGATCACACACACCAAACTTTACACTTTTATTCTGTCTATATTCTGATCGCACACACACACACACACACACACCAAACTTTACACTTTTATTCTGTCTATATTCTGATCGCACACACACACACACACACACACACACACACACACCAAACTTTACACTTTTATTCTGTCTATATTCTGATCACACACACACACACCAAACTTTACACTTTTATTCTGTCTATATTCTGATCACACACACACGAAACTTTACACTTTTATTCTGTCTATATTCTGATCACACACACCAAACTTTACACTTTTATTCTGTCTATATTCTGATCACACACATCAAACTTTACACTTTTATTCTGTCTATATTCTGATCACACACACCAAACTTTACACTTTTTTTCTGTCTATATTCTGATCACACACACACACCAAACTTTACACTTTTATTCTGTCTATATTCTGATCACACACACCAAACTTTACACTTTTATTCTGTCTATATTCTGATCACACACACACACACCAAACTTTACACTTTTATTCTGTCTATATTCTGATCACACACACCAAACTTTACACTTTTATTCTGTCTATATTCTGATCACACACACCAAACTTTACACTTTTATTCTGTCTATATTCTGATCACACACACACACCAAACTTTACACTTTTATTCTGTCTATATTCTGATCACACACACACACACACCAAACTTTACACTTTTATTCTGTCTATATTCTGATCACACACACACACACACCAAACTTTACACTTTTATTCTGTCTATATTCTGATCACACACACACACCAAACTTTACACTTTTATTCTGTCTATATTCTGATCACACACACACACACCAAACTTTACACTTTTATTCTGTCTATATTCTGATCACACACACACACCAAACTTTACACTTTTATTCTGTCTATATTCTGATCACACACACACACCAAACTTTACACTTTTATTCTGTCTATATTCTGATCACACACACACACACACACACCAAACTTTACACTTTTATTCTGTTTATATTCTGATCACACACACCAAACTACACTTTTATTCTGTTTATATTCTGATCACACACCAAACTTTACACTTTTATTCTGTCTATATTCTAATCACACACACACACACACACACACCAAACTTTACACTTTTATTCTGTCTATATTCTGATCACACACATCAAACTTTACACTTTTATTCTGGCTATATTCTGATCACACACCAAACTTTACACTATTATTCTGTCTATATTCTGATCACACACATCAAACTTTACACTTTTATTCTGGCTATATTCTGATCACACACCAAACTTTACACTTTTATTCTGTTTATATTCTGATCACACACACCAAACTTTACACTTTTATTCTGTCTATATTCTGATCACACACACACCAAACTTTACACTTTTATTCTGTCTATATTCTGATCACACACACCAAACTTTACACTTTTATTCTGTCTATATTCTGATCACACACACCAAACTTTACACTTTTACTCTGTCTATATTCCGATCACACACACCAAACTTTACACTTTTATTCTGTCTATATTCTGATCACACACACACACACCAAACTTTACACTTTTATTCTGTCTATATTCTGATCACACACACACACACCAAACTTTACACTTTTATTCTGTCTATATTCTGATCACACACACACACCAAACTTTACACTTTTATTCTGTCTATATTCTGATCACACACACCAAACTTTACACTTTTATTCTGTCTATATTCTGATCACACACATCAAACTTTACACTTTTATTCTGTCTATATTCTGATCACACACACCAAACTTTACACTTTTATTCTGTCTATATTCTGATCACACACACACACACCAAACTTTACACTTTTATTCTGTTTATATTCTGATCACACTCCAAACTTTACACTTTAAGTGTTTTTACACATATTTTAAGTGTTTATAGTGTTGTTATCCTCTTATTATGACCTCTCTCTCCTTATATTAAGCCGCTGTGAGGAATAAACTGTGCTCTGTGTGCTGATGCTGACGTGACCTGATGAAGGAACAGTGTTTTCTTCATGATCAAGTGTTTGCTTCGAGCTCTGGGATTTAATCCAGCAAATGAACTCAGAGTGAAAGAAGTGTGAAGGCAAACTCTGACGTGTGTGATTAATTAGCTGTGAGCCGAGAGCAGGTAATGTGCTTTCTGTCTGTCAGGAGAACACACGTGTTTAGATCATCAAGGCTCATTCACACGCCAGCAGAACAGCATCACCTTCATCTCTGGGGCTTCTGCTTTAAATGCCTCAGGATGTGGAAGAAAATCCAGAGGAATAAATTGTGCATTTCTGAATAAAATCTGAGCGCATTATAAAAAAAACAACATCCCTAAAAATACTGCAGCTACCCACATGAAAAATCAACACAGTCGCTTACAGTCGATGTGTTTTACTTTAGTCTGTTGTGGTGATTCTCTGTTGCTATGGTAACACAACCGTTATAGTAATATATCTGTGGTGGTGATTCTATAGTTGCTATGGTAATACAATAGCTATAGTAATTAATCTGTTGTGGTGATTCTACAGTTGTTATGGTAACAACAGGAACTATAGTAAGTAATATGTTGTGGTGATTCTAGTTGCTATGGTAACACAACAGCTATAGTAACTGATCGGTTGTGGTGATTCTATAGTTGCTATGGTAACACAACAACTTTAGTAATTGATCTGTTGTGGTGATTCTATAGTTGCTATGGTAACACAACAACTTTAGTAATTGATCGGTTGTGGTGATTCTATAGATGCTATGGTAACACAACAACTTTAGTAATTGATCTGTTGTGGTGATTCTATAGTTGCTATGGTAACATAACAGCTATAGTAATTGATCTGTTGTGGTGATTCTATAGTTGCTATGGTAACACAACAACTTTAGTAATTGATCTGTTGAGGTGATTCTATAGTTGCTATGGTAACACAACAACTTTAGTAATTGATCTGTTGTGGTGATTCTACAGTTGCTATGGTAACAACAACAACTATAGTAATTGATATTTTGTGGTGATTCTATAGTTGCTATGGTAACACAACAGCTATAGTGAATGATCTGTTGTGGTGATTCTATAGTTGCTATGGTAACACAACAGCTATAGTGAATGATCTGTTGTGGTAATTCTATAGTTGCTATGGTAACACAAAAACTTTAGTAATTGATCTGTGGTGGTGATTCTATAGTTGCTATGATAACACAACAACTTTAGTAATTGATCTGTTGTGGTGATTCTACAGTTGCTATGGTAACAACAACAACTATAGTAATTGATCTGTTTTGGTGATTCTACAGTTGCTATGGTAACACAACAGCTATAGTGAATGATCTGTTGTGGTGACTCTTAAGTTGCTATGGTAACACACCAACTATAGTAATTGATCTGTTGTGGTGACTCTTAAGTTGCTATGGTAACACACCAACTATAGTAATTGATCTGTTGTGGTGATTCTACAGTTCCTATGGTAACACAACAGCTATATTAATATAAATAAATGACCCATTTGTGTACGTATGAGTGTATGCGTGTACACAATAGTGTCTGAGTTTGTGTATGCACGAGTGTGTGTGTGTTTGTGTGTGTGCTGTGGTCTTACCAATGTGTTTGCCGTACATGTGGTAGTAGAAGCTGAAGCAGTAAGCAGGAGGGCTGGTGATGCTGTAGGGATTCTTGGGTGCGACGTTAAACACGGGACTCAGCAGACGAGCCGTATCGCCTTCCTTACGAGGTCTGGACGTCTCAATGTACATGTAGAAACCTGTTCATACACATAAAATCATGGATTGGAAAAATCGGATTGTCTCCAGAACAAACCACTGTTATACAATGACTTGCCTAATTACCCTAACTTTACCCTAATTACCCTAGTGAAGCCTTTACATGTCACTGTAAGCTGAACACTAGTGTCTTGAAGAATATCTAGTCTAATATTATTATCAAAGAGAAACTAAATCAGTTACTAGAGATGAGTTATTAAAACTATTAAGATTAGAAATGTGCTGAAGAAATCTGCTCTCTGTTAAACAGAAATTGAACAAGAGTTTAAATTCAACAGGAGTAGCTGATAAGTCTGACTTTAATTGTATATGTGATATACTTTCTGATTCATAATTAATATTGCGCAGCACCAATCGTGTTGTAAGCTTGTAAACTGCAGTCTTTTCCTCTCTTCTCCTCTTCGGCGTCTCTCATCGAAAGGTGTGAAAAGCCTCCAGCCAAAATCAAACACAATCTCCGCTCTCCAGTTTGACGAGTGATAATTAAAGTCTCCGCTGGACTCTTGACGCTAATGAAACGGCGGACCGCGAGGAATCACGAGGGTGATTAAACTGAAGGTATTATTTACACCGGCAGCTCCGTTTGTCCCGCCGGAGCGTCCCGAGGATAACAGAGTCTGAAAACCAGCTCATCCGCTTCATTCACTGCTACAGCTAACACACAGCTCAATAACAAATCATCATTATTATTTTAAATAATACTTCCTACATGCCTTTAACCTTTTCCAACACATTTTAAACAATCCTCGATCATTAATCAAGGTTCATACACAGTTTAACTACTAAATTCCATGATTTTTCCAAAACTTTCAAATGTTTCATGTAATGTCTACATATGCATGGTAAAAAAAACAATACATGTTCAAATTTATTATAGCATATCGTAAAACATGCAACAATCTATTTAATTTTAATTTATATTCATACATTCATTTATTCATTTTATTTTCGGATTAGTCCCTTTATTAATCAGGGGTCGCCACAGTGGAATGAACCAACCCCCTTATCCAGCATAAGTTTTATGCAGCGGATGCCCTTCCAGCTGCAACCCAGTACTGGGAAACATCCATACACACTCATACACTAAGGACAATTTAGTTGATCAATTCCCCTATAGCGCATGTGTTTAGACAGTGGGGGAAACCGGAGCACCCGGAGGAAACCCACACCAACACGGGGAGAACATGCAAACTCCACACAGAAACACCAACTGACCCAGCCGAATGAAGCAGATGAAGCTGGATGGGTATTATCATTTTTTGGACAAAATTAATATAAACTAAATAAATTATGACCTGGAGAAAATCTGACCTGCGCCTGAAACACCTGCAGGTGCACATTTACAGCCAAAATTATATTAAAACATGTTTATTATCAGCATAAAACATGTGCTAACTTCTCAGACCTGTAGCCAGGGGGGTTCGGGTGGTTCGGAAGACCCACCCCTCACTGACAAAGGTCCAGAATTTGACCCAAATGAGCTCATTTGTCCTATTTTCATTCTATTTTGACTGCTGTGCCTTCATAATGAAAATAATCCATCGAAAAAGATTTTTTTTTTTTTTTACCAAAGAGGCTAGAAAAAATCTGAAGAATTAATTATTACTGTTATTATTATTATGATTATTAATATGTTTTAATTATTATTTTTATTGAACTGGCCAAACTGTGACTGAGGACAGTTGAATGTGCTGGCCAGTTTGTTTTTTGTCTAATAAATGATAGCTTTGTTACTTTAAAACTTTAACAGATTGCTATTTTTTCCTAATGACATATGATGTAATAAATTTGTATTTTAAAAATTTGTTTTGTTTGAATTTTTTTTTATTGCTAATTTTTAGGAAATATTTTAAGTACATCAAAAAGTGTGGTTATGATGACATCTGACTAGCAAATCCAGCAAAAAAGTCACTAAAATGCAGTATTTAATTCTCATAGTTAAACAGAAACTGAGGCGTATAACTGCAAAAAGGTGCACTTTTTAAGAAAAAAAGAGCCAGCCCTTACACCAGGCTGGCTGCGGGCCTGTGAGGGGTATCCTGTATTTCTGCACTTCAGTGTTACAGGTGTGTGTCCTCACCCTGTCTGGCCCCGCTGCGGTCCCCGCTGGGCCCCGTGTTGGGAGTGTATTTGGTGTCTCGGGTCGCAGCGCTGTGTCTCGTCCAGTCGAAATCATCATTCTTATCCTGAGTGAACAAGCAGACGGGCTCCTCCTCAAAACTACACACAAACTCCCCTGCACAGAGAGAGGAAGAAGAAAACTGATGACACACACACACACACACACACACGTAATGATTTTACATTCAAAACTGAGCTGAAGGACTGGCGTTGTACCCTAAATGTGCCTTCATGAAAATATGAAAATAAAGAATTTATTTCTAATGTGATTTTAGAAAGAGTCACTAAACTCCAGGATGTAAAGCAGTGTTTAGCTGCCCGGGTCATTTGTGAGCTGTAAGTCAACAGGAGTGTGATAATAAAGACATGCTGGTTTGGTGATTTCCAGCAGTAAATTGGCGTGAGTCTGCTCTCCACACTGACTCTGATCTGCAGTGCTGGACTGATTGTGATTCAGCAGCGTTTGTTTGTTGATAAATATTCATTGATTTTATTGAAACGCAGCGGAGCGCCTGACCTTCAGCAGCAGCAGCAGATACACTGATCTCAGAGTCAAGCCTGTTTAGACCAGCAGATACTGTTAGACACAGCTATAACATGCACAAACACACACATGCACTGACTCACACACACACACACTAATGCAGGAGACCAGGAATACACACATTTAGAGGACACACACGACTATGACTAACTAAGACTGATTACACACACACACACATGCACGCGCACACACACAAAGAAAGAAAGATGAGAGGAAAGGAAAAGTAAGCACTTACTCAGGTGTGGATTGGTTGGTGCTGTGAAAACAAAAGATGAAAAGATTCATTGGATCAGATTATGAACGAGAATAAACTCATCTGTGCTTTAATTATTAATATCCTTTTATTTTAAAACTTCAGTTTAAACTAAACCTAATGTGCCCGAACAAACGGACACACTGACATCATCATCATCATCATCATCAGCAGGAAGTGATGCAATGTGCAGAAATACAGCAGAGTGAAGAAGAGCTGCTCCTTACATCAATAACTCAGACAAACACACTGACACACACACACACATACACAGGCACACACACACAGGCACACACACACACACACGCACACACACACAGGCACACACGCACACACACACGCACGCACGCACACACACACACACACACAAGTAAACAAACAAAAACAAGCAAACAATAAATCAAAACAAAGAAAAACAAACAATCAAAACAGGCAAATAAAAAAGCAAAACAAGCAAACAAACAATCAAACAAACAAACAAAACAAGCAAACAAACAATCAAAACAAGCAAAACAAGCAAACAATCAAACAAACAATCAATCAAACAAACAAAAACAAGCAAATAAACAAACAATCAAAACAAGCAAACAAACAATCAAAACAAGCAAACAAAAACAAGCAAATAAACAAACAAACAATCAAAACAAGCAAATAAACAATCAAAACAAGTAAACAAACAATCAAAACAAGCAAACAAACAATCAAACAAAGCAAATAAACAAACAAACAATCAAAACAAGCAAATAAACAATCAAAACAAGCAAATAAACAAGCAAACAATCAATCAAACAAACAAAAGAAGCAAACAAACAAACAAAAGAAGTAAATAAACAAGGAAACAATCAAACAAACAAACAATTAAAACAAGCAAATAAACAAGGAAAACATCAATCAAACAAAAGCAAACATTCAATCAAACATACAAAACAAGCAAACAAACAAACAAACAAACAATCAAAACAAACAAAAAACAATCAAAACAATCAAATAAACAAGCAAACAATCAATCGAACAAAACAAGCAAACAAACAATTAAACAAACAAAACAAGCAAACAAGCAAAACAAGCAAACAATCAAACAAACAATTAAAACAAGCAAGCAAACAATCAAACAATAAAAACAAGCAAACAAACAATCAAAACAAGCAAACAAACAATCAAAACAAGCAAACAAACAATCAAAACAAGCAAACAAACAATCAGACAAAACAAGCAAACAAACAATCAAAACAAGCAAACAAACAACCAAAACAAGCAAACAAACAATCAAAACAATCAATTAAACAAACAAACAATTAAGCAAGCAAACAATCAAACAAACAATCAAAACAAGCAGACAAACAGTCAAAACAAGCAAGCAAACAATCAAACAAACAAAACAAGCAAACAAACAAACAAACAAGCAAACAAACAAACAATCAAGCAAGCAAACAAGGAAACAAACAATCTACTTTTAGTCTTAATCTATTTACTATGATTAACTATTATAAACATATACTATTTGTAATTTTCAGTAATATAAACACATTTTGTGTGTGTCTCTGGGTTCTGGTCAACAGTTAAATGCTGCAGTAACAAACAAATCAAATGTTTACTATAACGATTTAGGCATTTGCATTTTTCTTTCAGTTAATAATGGACTTAAGATTACTCTAAATTATATTACAAATTGTACATATAGAAATTATCAATTGTCATTTTATATAATGGAAATTAATGGATTATGGAACAATTCACACACCCACGCACGCACGCACGCGCACGCACGCACACACACACACACACACACACACACACACACACACACACACACACACACACACACACACACACACACACACACACACACACACACACACACACACACACACACACACACACACACACACACACACACACACACACACACACACACACACACACAGAATACGCCTTCTGAACCGGTAGATTAATATAAAAAATTTAATTAAAATATTTTTTAAAATAATAATAATTTAATCATATATTTACAAATGTATTCATATTTTAAAACCCCTGATCTAAATGTGAAAATCCCCAAATTATAATTTTAATTATTAATAAAATAAAAATATTTATTATCATATAAAATATATATAACAAACTTCAGCTAGTACAAAACGCAACTGCCAGAATTCCTACCAGGTCTACAAAATATGATCATATCACCCTAACTTTATCCTCCTTACACTGGCTGCCTGTTAAGTTTCGTATTGAATTTAAAATATTACTTCTCACCTATAAAGCTCTAAATAATCGAGCTCCTGTTTATCTAACCAACCTTCTGTCTCGCTACAACCCAACTCACTCTAAGATCTCTAAACTCAGGGCTTCTGGTAGTACCTAGAATAGCAAAGTCGAGTAAAGGAGGTTGAGCCTTCTCATTTATGGCTCCTACACTCTGGAATAGCCTTCCTGATAATGTTCGAGGCTCAGACACACTCTCCCAGTTCAACACTAGAGTAAAGACCTATCTGTTTAGTAAAGCATACACTCAGTGGTATGATGCATGAATGTGCTCCACACAGGTTTCTGCATCTCGTTTATATACACTATGAACAGCAGCTACGCTAATTATTCTCTTTATTCTCTATTTCCACCTGGGAATACTCATCCCGAGGCTCCCCAGAGACTATGCAGAGTCCCTGATCCGATCCAAGACCAGCGACGAGATGAAGAAGATTTGATGTTTAGGATTTATTGTTACACAACGTCCAGCAGCCGAATAAAACTTCCCAAACACATGTTTTGAAGGCGTGTTTGATCATAGCTCAGTTTCTAGAGATCATCTGTAATGCGCAGACAGAGGTTATGCAGATGTTGCTTATCTGCAGTAATCCACAGTCCACATGAGCGGCCGTGATATTCCCACACTGTCATCTTCACTATGTGTAGCAGATTACAGATTAACCCCGTCCAGACCTGCTGCAGGCACTAATGCAGCGCAAGCACACACACACACACACACGCGCACGCACGCACGCACGCACGCACACACATTCTGTTTGATTCTGATTGGCTGATGGTCACTCTCAGGTCTTTGGTTATTGTCAGATAAAGGCACAGGTAAAGTAGTTCCGGCAGGTTTTGAGCAGCTCCATATCCCTCCACTGAATGACTAGTGTTATTTCACAGCTACAACAATCAACAGAAGCTTTGGATGTGTGTGTGTGTGAGTGTGAGCGTGTGTGTGGGTGGTGAAGTCTCCCTCCCTGAAGGGAGTTATGGGTGTGAGTGTGTATTTGTGTGTGTTACCGCTGTATGTGATGATGCGGGTGGTGGAGTCCCCCTCCCCGAAGCGAGTTATGGGTGTGAGCCGCACCACATACGCCTCAGGTCTGATCAGCTCGGTCAGGTTGTGTGTGATCAGCTCTCCTTTCTGGATGTTTCCCTCCACTGGGATCTCCTGCTCCCACCAGCGCTGCTGCCCCGTCTACAACACACACACACATACACACACACACAGACACACACACACACAGACACACACACACACACTTTAATTAACATTATCACACGGCTGTCTGGAATACTGGTTTCTCATTGGTCAGTCGTGACATTACGAGGTGTGTTATTCCCAGATAACCACCGCTGAATAACACTCATCCGGGAACTGAGTGTCATCGTCTGTAAATACCTTCATCCATATACTTACTCATATTCAGATGTGTGTCTGCTCATCTGCTCATCTATCACACACCATTTGTTGAGTGAGCACTGTGCCATCTAGCGTCTGAATAATGCACAGGTTAATGTATACTCCTAATTTACTTAATATTTCATTTATGCACCATATTAATTTAAATTTGAGTAAACAAGTTATGCAATATAAACATATTCATCATCAAGTAACAATATATTCATTTCCCCTTTAATAACCATCCTGAGTTTTCCAAATTGATCATTTAGCTTGAATAACAACAAAACTGGCCAAAGTACACCTCTCTATGTTCTCTAAAATATTAGCAACCTCAAACAGAAAGTGCCTCATTAACAATGTCTTAATAGATGGTTTCTAAATGCATGTACAGCTGTGATTTTATTAATAATTATATTTAATCTCTTTTTAATAATCATATTAGTTATTTCCCTATTTGTAGAGGCTTATATTAATGAATCTGTTTTATAATACTTTAAAACTTATATGACCATTTAAAATAAAGTAACATTTATAATAAAATACACTCTCTGGCCACTTTATTAGGTACACCTTACTAGTACCGGGTTGGACGCCTTTTGCCTTCAGAACTGCTGTAATCCTTCATGGCAGAGATTCAACAAGCTACCGGAAATATTCCTCAGAGATTTTTCTCCATATTGACATGATAGCATCACACAGTTGCTGCAGATTTGTCGGCTGCACATCCATGATGCCAATCTCCCGTTCCACCACATCCCAAAGCTGCTCTATTGGATTGAGCTCTGGGGACTGTGGAGGCCATTTGAGTACAGTGAACTCATCGTCATGTTCAAGAAAGCAGTCTGAGATGATTGAGCTTTATGACATGCTGCGTTATCCTGCTGGAAGTAGCCATCAGAAGATGGAGACACTGTGCTCATAAAGGGATGGACATGGTCAGCAGCAATACTCAGGTAGGCTGTGGTGTTGATGCTCAATTGGTACTAATGGACCCAAAGAAAATCTCCCCCACACCATTACACCACCACCACCAGCCTGAACCGCTGATACAAGGCAGGATGATCCATGCTTTCATGTTGTTAAGGCCAAATTGTGAGCCGATCATCTGAATGTGTCAGCAGAAATGGAGACTCATCAGAGCAGCAACGTTTCTCCAATCTTCTATTGTCCAGTTTTGGTGAGTCTGTGTGAATTGTAGCCTCAGTTTCCTGTTCTTAGCTGACAGGAGCGGCACCCGGTGTGCTCTTCTGCTGCTGTAGCCCATCCGCCTCAAGGTTGGACGTGTTGTGTGTTCAGAGATGCTCTTCTGCAGAGCTCGGTTGTAACGAGTGCTTATTTGAGTTACTGTTGCCTTTCTATCAGCTGGAACCAGTCTGGCCATTCTCCTCTGACCTCTGGCCTCATCAACAAGGCATTTGCGCCCACAGAACTGCCGCTCACTGGATATTTCCTCTTTGTCGGAGCATTCTCTGTAAAGCCTAGAGATGGTTGTGTGTGAAAATCCCAGTAGATCAGCAGTTTCTGAAATACTCAGAGCAGCCCGTCTGGCAGCAACAACCATGCCAAGTTCAAAGTCTCTTAAATCCCCTTTCTTCCCCATTCTGATGCTCACTTTGAACTGCAGCAGATCGTCTTGTCCATGCCTACATGCCTAAATGCAGTGAGCTGCTGCCATGTAAATGGCTGATTAGACATTTGTGTTACGAGCAGTTGGACAGGTGTACCTAATAAAGTGGCCGGTGGGTGTATTTTTAAACATTGAAATTGAACAGGTAAGGGTTTATGTCGGTGTTCATGTGTAAGTAAAGAAAGCAAATTGCTTTCAAATTAAACATATCATGGAACTGTATATTTCCAGGACATTTTACAGACATGCACTCCATACTGGGTTATTTTACCCAACTTTGGGTCAAATCTGGACAAACCAATCTCTAGGGTAATTTTTTATTTGTTTGTCCATATTTGACCCAGTATTGGGTTTAAAACAACCCAACATTTTACACATTTACTACACTATTTATTTCCGCTACACTATTAAAAGTATACGCACAACACAATACAACTCAACTGAATTTACTGAACAACAACTAAAAATCTTAAAACTGCAAACAAAACACACAGAAACAATATAAAATAAAAGCACTGAATCATCTGCATGAGCTAAAGGGCTGCTTACATTGATAAAGCATGTAAATTACTCCTACAAATAAATAATCGAAGCATTCAATCTGGAAAATAAAGGCTTTTCATTCACAGCGCATCCACAAAAGAGCCACTTCTGCTTTCTCAAAGAAGCTTTCAGCCGCAGAAGAATAATTTCTGACGATTGTGATAGAAAAAAACAACATTTTAATGATCTAAAGAAGCTTTTTCCACAATAAAAAGCCTTGAAGTGAAATCCTTCTGTGGATCTTACACAGTAAACGCTGCATTTAGAGTCACGACACACACACGGTTCACATTGAAACACTGCTTTCTGAAAACTCGACTCAACCTGTGAAGGACAGAAGTTTCTCACTTTAGCAATAATTCTGCCACCAGAGAGAGAAGAACAATGACGACGCAGCGTCTGAAATCATCAAGTAAAGCTGTGCATTTCTCATTAAGAGCTGGTGCATTACTTATGGATAGTAATCAGTTACTGTTTACTAATTACAGGACAGTCAATAATATAATTAATCCAGTACTAGCCCTAGTTTAGATTCAGAGCCTGATCTCAGGCAGCACCAGGGAAATCCAGAGCCTTGCATGCAGTGATTAATAATAATCATAATAATAATACTATCCAATAATATACAATAAAAAATGAAATAATAATATACAATGTGATATTCATACAACAATATATAATATTAATATTAATAATAATAATAATAATATGCACTTATATTATTATATAATATTATACATAAAAATAATATACAGTGTGTTATATATACAGTAAATATGTTATTATTAATAATATTATAGTATTATAATAATAGTAATAATAATAATACTATACATTTATAATAAAATTTATTAATAGTAATAAAAACAATACAATTAAAAATGTATAATAACAATAATATTAATATAATATAAATAATAATATAATAACATAATCATAATGAGAACTAAATATATGATTAATAGTAACAATAATATTACTATAATAATAATAAAATAATAATGTAATTATATAATTGTTATATACATATAACAATATATAATAATTTTTAAATGTGATTTATTAATAATAATAATAATAATAACAATAATAAATAACTTTAATTATGTAATATAATTATATAGACAAAATATTATATATAATAAATATTACAAAATAACAAAAATATTAATGATAATATGTAATGAAAATAATTACACAATAATAATAATAATAAAATATTAAATGAGAAATAAAAAACAATATTAATAATATAAACTTATTTTAATGTATAATAATATATTAAAATTTAGTAGACAACGTGTTATAATAACATTAAAAGTAATAATACTACTAATAATATGAGTAAGTATACGAGTAAAAGTAATAATAATACCATAATAATTATAATAATAATAACAATTAAAAAAAATAATAATAAGAGTAATACATGTATGAATAGTAATAATAATAATACTATATTAATAATATTATTATGTTATATATAATATATAATTTGATATAATAATATTCAAATATGATTTAACAATAATAATAATAATAAGCAGAAGAATATAACACAAAATAAGCAGAATATATTTATAACAATATATAATAACAATAATATTAATAATAATAACAACAATATAATTATTTTAAGAATAAAAATAATAATAAGATAATAGAAATAATAAAATAAATTTATAACATAAAAAAATGTATTAATCTTAGTGTAATAAATACAATAAAAATGCACCTGTCGGATGCCCAGTCGATACGCCATGATTCTGTCAACGGCTCCAGGGTTCATCTGCGTCCACTGTAGTTTATATCCGTAAACCCGCGGCCGGTTCTGCCACAGCGGACTGTAGGTGTCGTAATAAAACTCTGGAGCAAATGCTTTACCTGAGACCACAAAACACAAACAAATGATATAATAAACATATAATATTACAAACTTTATATATCATAATGCAACATCACACACACTAAATATATCAGATACAATGAATATTGCAGGAAAAATAATTCAGTAGTTTAATAAAGGGTATTTATGCATTAATGAAAATGAAACCTAGCAAAAAATAAATACATTTAAATAAATAAATAAATAAATAAATAAATAAATAAATAAAAAATATTTTTATGGATAAAAAAATTTTCAAATAGGATTTAATAATACAAAACAATGATAAAATAATGAAAACTAAATGTTATAATTTTAACAAAATTTACAATATTTAATAATAAATTATTTAATTAATAAAACATGTTATTTAATATATATATTTAGCATTAAAATACAGATTTTATATTACAATGTATAAAATTTAATATTTATGTATTAATTAAAAAACTAACACAAACAAAAACTAAATAAACCTTAATCAATAAATAAAAAATGTTTTTTCTTTTTACAAATAAACAAAATATTTAATAAAAATTAATAATACAAAATAATTAACAAATTATTTAATTAATAAAAATCATAACTAATATACATTTGAAATTAAAGTATAGATTCTAAATGCAATATAAGTTTTACAGTAAAATACAATTTCTAATGGGAAGATCTAGAAAAATATATAAATAAATTAAGGAAAATAAAGTTTACTGTTTTGATTTGTAGATGTTGTAGTAAAAAAAATAAAAATACATATTATAATTATGAAATAATTAAAAATGACTTCTGTGAGAAAATAATATAAAGAAAATAATAAATATAATAAATAAAAAATAAAATTAAAATCAAAATTAAAATAGATTTAGTATATAATAGATAAAAAAACAAATAAAGAGTAAAAATGGTTTGATTAAAAATTAAAAAGATATATTTATATTATTTTTATTTCTCTAGGCCTAAAACACTCTCCATAAATTATTCTCCATAGTGTACACTTGGAACACTATAAATAAGTGAATGCGTGCCTGACATCTATTCAGTATTCAGAAACTCCTGCTCCTGAAACGAGGCTAATTATAGAAGTAAACACAGATTTCCATATGAAAGTCTTGAAGCTCAGTTTCAGAGGTCACTGCATTCAGAAGCGTGACAGAAAATAATGCATAATTCAGTGTTTCTCAGTTCAGTGCGGACAAAAACAAGAGATGGAAGCTTCACCACTACTGAGAGAAATATTATTACATCTGAGGGAATCTCTGGCTTATAATATAATATAATATAATATAATATAATATAATATAATATAATATAATATAATATAATATAATATAATATAATATAATATAATATAATATAATATAATATAATAATAAACATAAAACTGCTGATTTTTCAAAACAAATAAATTAAATTGTTCCAAATTCTAAATTCACAATTTAGTTTTTAAAAGGCTACAAATAAATATTATTTAACTAAAAAACAAACAAATAAATAATGGTTGAATGGGTGAGTGAGGGAGTGAATTAACAAATGAACGAACGAACGAACGAACGAATGAATGAATGAATAAATTATTAATTAGATGGATGGATCGGCTGATTAACATAAAAATGAATGAATGGATAAATGGGTGAGTGAGTAAATATTTGAACAAATGGATGGATGGACAGACAGATGAATGAATAGATGAAGGAATGAATGATTGAATGAATGGGTAAGTGAATGAATGAATAGATGGACAGATGAATGGATGAACAATGAACATATGAATTAATAAATGGATAAATGGTGAGTGAGTGAACCTCGCAAAAACGGAAATGCTTGTAGTTTCTGCCAACTCGACTCTACGTCATAACTTTTCAATCCAGATGGATGGGGCAACCATTACTGCATCAAAAATGGTGAAAAGCCTTGGAGTAACGATTGATGACCAACTAAACTTCTCTGACCACATTTCTAGAACTGCTCGATCGTGCAGATTCACACTCTATAACATCAGAAAGATCCGACCCTTCTTATCTGAACATGCAGCTCAACTCCTTGTTCAAGCTCTTGTTCTCTCCAAACTGGACTACTGCAACTCTCTACTAGCCGGGCTCCCAGCTAACTCTATCAAGCCTCTTCAGCTGCTCCAGAATGCAGCAGCACGAGTGGTCTTCAATGAGCCTAAACGAGCACATGTCACTCCGCTGCTCATCCGTTTGCACTGGCTGCCAGTTGCTGCTCGCATCAAATTCAAAGCTCTGATGTTTGCCTACAAAGCGACTTCTGGCTTTGCTCCTTCTTATCTGCTCTCACTTCTGCAGATCTATGTGCCCTCCAGAAACTTGCGTTCTGTGAATGAACGTCGCTTCATGGTTCCATCCCAAAGAGGGAAAAAATCACTTTCCCGAACTCTCACGCTCAATCTGCCCAGCTGGTGGAATGAACTCCCTAACTGCATCAGAACAGCAGAGTCACTCGCTATTTTCAAGAAACGACTAAAAACTCAACTATTTAGTCTCCACTACACTTCCTAATCTGCAATTGCCTCTCTGAATATCACACTAACTGTACCAAAAAAATAAAAAATACTAATATTACTAATACTTTCCTTCTTAGACTTTACAGACCTGAAACTTGCCTACAGCACTTATTCATTGTTGCTCTTAAAGTTGTGTAAATTGCTTCCTTGTCCTCATTTGTAAGTCGCTTTGGATAAAAGCGTCTGCTAAATGACTAAATGTAAATGTAAATGAGTGAATAATTTAATAAATGGATGAATGATTAGGAGAGTGAATGAAAGAATGAATGAACGCAAGGACAGATAAATGAAAGACTGAATTTATGAATGAGTGAGTGAATGACTGAAGGAATGGAAGAATGGATGGAAGGAAGAATGGGTGAATGAATGGATGAATGGATGGAGGGATGGACAGATGAATGGATGAGTAAATTAATGGATAAATCAATGGGCTGATGAACAAATGAATGAATGAATGAATGGGTGAGTGAGTGAATAATCAAATAAATGGATGAATGAATGAATAGGAGATTGAATGAATGAATGGATGGACAGATGGATGAATAAATGGATAAATGGGTGAGTGAGTGGGTAAATAAATAAATGGATAAAATAATGTGTAAATCAATGAAGGATTGAATGGATGGATGAACAGAAGAACAAATGAATGTATGAAAGGGTGAGTAAATGAATGAATGAATGAATGAACAGATGAATTAAGGAATATTTGAATGTAAGAATGGGTGAGTGAATGAATGAACGGATAGACAGAATAATGAATAAATGGATGAACAGATGGATGGACATGAATGAATGAATGAATGAATGAATGAATGAATGAATAGTTGGGCGAGTAAGTGCATGAGTGAGTGAATAGATAAATGGATAGAAGAATTAGTAAATCAATGAGAAATGAATGGATAGATGAACAGATGAACAAATGAATGTAAGAATGAGTGGGTGAGTAAATAAATGAATGAATAATTAGCTGAGTAAATGAATGAATGAGTGAATGAATTAATAAATAAATGGACATCGAACGGACAGATGAACAAAAGGACATATGTATAAATGAATTAAATACATTTTCATTTTCTAATACTATTATAATAAAATTAACATAATATTTAAATTCTAATATTAATTACATTTTTAATTCAAAAATTGTAATAACAGATGGATGAATGAATGAATGAATGATCTAAATGAGACATCCCGTGCCCATCCAACCCTACAATGCTCAGTAATAGATGCAAGATCATTTAACAATACTATCATGATGCCAACACACACACACACACACACACACACACACACACACACACACACACACACACACACACACACACACACACACACACACACACACACACACACACACACACACACACACACACACACACACACACACACACACACACACACACACTTTTCTGTCTGTATTATTTGTGTCCTTCAGAAAGGCTCTGGAGGGGTTTTATGTTATCGTTCCTCCGACTGTTACGACATCTTTCCAAACACCTCGTCTGCTAAAGTTTCTGAAGAAAATAACATGTTATTGTTCCAGCAGCTTTACAGGCTCAAAGCTCAATTTTTAGAAAAGCCTCGGAGAGAAAATTGCCCACAGTAAACCCCCGGATCTGTGTCTGGCTGAAGCACACAGCACTTTAGCCTGAGAAAACAAACTCTATTATTCAGCCCAGCTCTTCATCATCACCGTCATCATCATCATCTTCAGGAGGGATTTACACCTAAAACACACCGCTTACATCCTCAAAACACCACCAGTGTTATTAAACCTGCAGGTCCATTCCTCAATCTGTCTGAGCATCAACAACCACACACAAACTACATAGCAACCACCAGGTACACGACAGAAACCACCTATAATACCATAGCAACACCATAACCACCCCCACCCCCACCATCCAAAAAAAACCCACTTAGATATCACCAGTCAACAACCCAGATCATCTAGCAACTGCCGAGGACACCCTAAGAACCGCCAAACAAACAAACAAACAAACAAAAAACACAGACATAATTCTCAATCAGAATGCATCTCTATAACAACCACACAGGAACCTAACAACCACACACACAAACTACATAGCAACTGCATAGTACACCATAATCACTACCTAAAAACCCCCAAACAACAATAAAAACATCATCAATAACAAAAACAACACCAATAAAAACAACAACAACGACAACAAAAACAACAACAAAAACAATAATAGCAACAATAATGGCAACAACAAAAACAACAATATAAACAACAACAATAACAAAAACAACAAAAATAACAACAACAACAACCAAAAACAACAACAATAACAACAAAAACAACAATAACAAAAACAACAAAAATAACAACAACAACAACAACAACAACAACAACAACAACAAAAAACAACAACAAAAAACAATAACAACAAAAACAACAATAACAAAAACAACAACAACAACAACAACAACAACAACAAGCAAAAATAACAAGCAAAAACAACAATAACAAAAACAACAATAACAACAACAACAACAACCAAAAACAACAACAATATCAATATCAAAAACAACAATGACAACAACAACAAAAACAACAACAAAACAACAACAACAATTTGTTGCCACTCAGAAGACCCTAATAACTGTTTAGAACATCAAAGCAACCACATCAAATCAGCCACTCAAAACACTATAGCAACTACCTACATGTAGCAACTACATCTTAGCAACCATCTGGAACATCCTAGCAACCATCAATAACATCAAATTAGCCACTCAAAACACCATAATAACTATTTAGATCAACATAGCAACCACTTCAACATCAAATCGGATACTCAGAATACCCTAGCAACCAACTGCCAAGCAGTTATTCAGAAAATTCTAGCAACCACCTGGAACATCAAATCAGCCATTTAAAAGACCCTAGCAACTACCAATCAACAATTTAGGACATCATAGCAACCACCTAAAACATCATTTTAGCTACTCAGATTACCTAGCAACTATTTAGAACATCCTAGCAACCACCTAGATCATCATTTCCAGCCACTCAGAACACCTTTATAACTAACTAAGAGCACCCTAACAACCACTTAGAACATCAAATCAGCCACTACTCAAAACACCCTAGCAACTACCTAGCAACTATTTGGAACATCCTAGCAACCATCTGGAACATCCTAGCAACCATCAAAAACATCAAATTAGCCACTCAACCCCTCTAATAACTATTTAGATTATCATAGCAACCACTTCACATCAAATCAGACACTCGGGACACCCTAGCAATTCTAAAGCAACTATTCATGACATCATAACAATCATCTAGAACATCCTTTCAGCCACTTAGATCACCCTAGCAACTATTTAGAGCATCCTAGCAACCATCTAA
Source organism: Danio rerio (assembly GCF_052040795.2). NCBI lineage: Eukaryota > Metazoa > Chordata > Actinopteri > Cypriniformes > Danionidae > Danio > Danio rerio. The sequence continues at coordinate 58,840,909 of NC_141040.1, read as the reverse complement.
AACATCATTTCAGCCACTGAGATAACCCTAGCAACTATTTAGAGCATCCTAGCAATCACCTAGAACATCATTTTAGCCACTCAGAACCCCCTAATTACTATTTGGAGCATCCTAGCAACCAACTAGTACATCATATGAGCCAATCAGGTTGCCCTAGCAACTATTTAGAGCATCCTAGCAATGATCTAGAACATAATTTCAGCCACTAAAACACCTAATAACTATTTGAAGCATCCTAGCAACCAACTAGTACATCATATGAGCCAATCAGGTTGCCCTAGCAACTATTTAGAGCATCCTAGCAAACATCTAGAACATCATTTTAGCCACTCAGAACCCCCTAATTACTATTTGGAGCATCCTAGCAACCACCTAGAACATCATATGAGTAAAGCAGGTTCCCCTAGCAACTGTTTAGAGCATCCTAGCAACCACACAGACCATCATATCAGCAACTCAGAACACCAAAAACATTTAGAGCACCACAGCAACCATCTAGAACATTATATCACCCTTGCAACTTCCTAGCAACTATTTATAACATCTTAGCAACCACCCAGATCACCCAAGCAACCATTTAAAGCATCTTAGCAACCACCTAGAATATCATATCTCCCTAATAATTACCTAGCAACTATTTATAACATCCTAGCAACCACTCAGATCCCAGTTATCAAACAATGTTATCACACTTATAATTCCGTTCATGTGTGTGTGAGCCATCTTCAGCTGTAGGGCAGTGAATATTGCACACAATAGTTAAAAGTAAAGCTGTGCTCAGCAAATGTCACAATCTGCACCTGCTGAAAGCTCTATTGACTTGTCGTCATACAATCTGAGGCTGAACATTAACTAGCGGATGTATCTCATTACCGGTAATTCACCTTAAAATGGAAACTACTCGAGCGGTAAATTAAAGCCAGCGCAATAAAACAAAAGCTAACAAAGCGGAGCGGACCAGCATTTCCACACAAAACACCCGTCTGGATGCTTATCTTCAGGATCAAGCTGCTTGTTTTGCCATGCTATCGAACATATTGCACATTTCTGGAGAAAAATGAAGCAGTAAATCAAGCGGAGAGAGTAAACGTGTGTAAAAAAAGTGCAAATTAAGATAATTCACAGAATGTTCATGTTTAAATAACACTAGACCCCACTGACTTTCATTATAGACGGCAAACAGGTATTGTCATCTTGTATTTCAGCAATAATCTCTAAACATTTACACATTTAGAGAAGAAGAATGACTGAAGAAAGAAGAAATACTGCAAATATTGCTGAAAAATCATCCTAGCAACTCAAAGAACACCATAGCAACCACCTAGCACCTATTTACCACAATCTAGCAACACCAAAGCAACTACCTAGGAACTATTTATAACACTCTAGCAACCCCAAGAACACTATAGCAACCACCTAACAACTATTTAGAGCATCCTAGCAACCCCAAGAACACTATAGCAACCACCTAGCAACTATTTAAAACCGTCTAGCAAACCCAGCAACACCCTAGCAACCACCTATCAACTATTTATAACATCATAGCAAATGCAAGAACACCAAAGCAACCACCTAGCAACTATTTAGAGCATCCTAGCAACCCCAAGAACACAATAGCAACCACCTAGCAACTATTTAGAACAGTCTAGCAAACCCAGCAACATCTTAGCAACCACCTAGCAACTATTTAGAACAGTCTAGCAACCCCAAGAACACCAAAGCAACCACCTAGTCACTATTTATAACATCATAGCAACCCCAAGAACACCAAAGCCACTACCTAGCAACTATTTATAACATCATAGCAACCCCAGCAACATCATAGCAACCACCTAGCAACTATTTAGCACATCCTAGCATCCACAAGAACACCATAAAAAATACCTATCAACTATAACATTCTGCCACTCCAAAAAACAGCATAGCAACCACTTGGCAACGTTTTAAAATATCATAGCAACCCCAAGAACACCATAGCCACTACCTAGCAACTATTTATAACATCATAGCAAACCCAAGAAAACCAAAGCAACTACCTAGCAATTATTTATAACATTTTAACATCCCCAAGGACAGCATAGCAACCACCTAGAAACTATTTATAACATCATAGCAAATGCAAGAACACCAAAGCAACCACCTAGCAACTATTTAGAGCATCCTAGCAACCCCAAGAACACAATAGCAACCACCTAGCAACTATTTAGAGCATCCTAGCAACCCCAAGAACACAATAGCAACCACCTAGCAACTATTTAGAACAGTCTAGCAAACCCAGCAACACCCTAGCAACCACCTAGCAACTATTTAGAACATCATAGCAACCCCAAGAACACCATGGCCACTAGCTAGCAACTATTTATAACATCATAGCAACCACCTAGGAACTATTTAGCACATCCTAGCATCCACAAGAACACCATAGAAAATACCTATCAACTATAACATTCTGCCACTACGAAAAACAGCATAGCAACCACTTAGCAACTTTTTAAAATATCATAGCAACCCCAATAACACCATAGCCACTACCTAGCAACTATTTATAACATCATAGCAAACCCAAGAAAACCAAAGCAACTACCTAGCAACTATTTACAACATTTTAACATTCCCAAGAACAGCATAGCAACCACCTAGCAACTATTTAAAACATCTTCGCAACCCCAAGAACACCAAAGCCACTACCTAACAACTATATAGAACATCATAGCAAACGCAAGAACACCAAAGCAACCACCTAGCAACTATTTAGAGCATCCTAGCAACCCCAAGAACACAATAGCAACCACCTAGCAACTATTTAGAACAGTCTAGCAAACCCAGCAACACCCTAGCAACCACCTAGCAACTATTTAGAACATCATAGCAACCCCAAGAACACCATAGCAACCACCTAGCAACTATTTATAACATCATAGGAAACCCCAAGAACACCAAAGCAACCACCTAGCAACTATTTATAACATCCTTGCAAACCCAAGATTACCATAGCATCCACCTAGCAACTATATATAACATCCTAGCAAACCCAACAATACCCCAGCAATAACCTAGCAACTATTTAAACATCATAGCAACCCCAAGAACACCATAGCAACCACCTAGCAACTATTTATAACATCATATGAAACCCCAAGATCACCAAAGCAACCACCTTGCAACTATTTATAACATCCTTGCAAACCCAAGATTACCATAGCAACCACCTAGCAACTATATATAACATCCTAGCAAACCCAACAACACCCCAGCAATGACCTAGCAACTATTTAAACATCATGGCAACTCCGAGAACACCAAAGCAACCGCCTAGCAACTATTCATAACATCATAGCAACCCCAAGAACAACAAAACTACCACCTAGCAACTATATAGAACCCCCTAGCAACCCCAAGAACAGCATAGCCACTACAGTACCTAGCAACTACTTAAAACATCCTAGCAACCCCACAAACACATAGCTACCACCTAGCAACTATTTAGAACACCACAGCAACCACCTAGGAACTATTTAGTGGATTGTAACCACCAAAAAGGATAAATCATCATATTAACAATACAGAACACCCTGGCAACCCCATAGCAACACCATAGCAATCACCCAGATAATCCTGGAAACTGTCTGTGTGTATTTTCAATGCGAAATGAAGAAATACCACACATATAGCCACACATTTTGGCTTTACACCTTAACATCCAAGCAACCCAAACCAAATGTTTTAAAAGATTCTAATTTTAAAGGTCTAATAATTCTCACTTATATATTACACACATCTCAGTTTTCCATTTAGCAATCTGTTTATATGAAAATGCAAAATGTGTGTGTGTTGTTCTGGAGCGTGTCCTCTGGACTCAGACCTGCAGATGTCCACTCGGTCGGTCTCCAGATCTGCTCTGTGTGTGTTTGGCTCAATGCCGGAGCCCTGAAAGCTGGCCAGGGCTCCAGTCTCCACGGGACGCCTCTGATCTGCTTTAAACTGACCGAGAAAAACCTCCTGCTAGAGAAGATCTCGGAGATCCTCTGCAGGAGCCGCAGCATCCAAGAGGAGATTAAAACAACCAGCACCTCTGAACCAAACCTCCTGCAGGACATGCGCACCGGAGATATATATATATATACACGGTGTTCAGCATCAATGAGTTCACCCTCACAGATCTCTCTTTTACAGTAATATCACCGACAGCATGCTTTACAGTGATATATGTGTGCAGATACATTAGATTAGTCAGTACCAGAGACAGTCTAACAAACGGAAGATCCAGACATCAGCACAGACAAGATAATATTCATTCATTCATTTTCTTTTTCAGCTTAGTAATCAGGGGTCACCACAGCGGAATGAACAGTCAACTATTCCAGCACATGTTTTACACAGCGGATACCCTTCCAGCTGCAACCCATCACTGGGAAACACCCATACACACTCATCCACACCCATACACAATGGACACATTTAGTTCATCAATTCCCCTATAGCGCATGTGTTTGGACTGTGGGGCACACAAAAGTCTTTTGTTATTTGTCTCTGTAATATTAAATCCATAACGCATTAGTAAAGGGGAAATGAAGCACTGTTTTCCATATTAGAGAAAATATATTTTAAAAACTTGATTAATGAAACCATCTAGCAGAAAACGACATGCTTTACTATGGATTTTAGACCTAAGGCGCCGCCATCTTGGAATATTGCTGTGTCTGATGTCCCGGGGTTGGTTCTGTTCCCTCAGCTGAACAGATACAGTGGAAGTAAAGGACTGAACATGGAGACTGGACAGCCTAATTTAACCCAATGCATGAAGTTGTGGACGTGACGCTCATAGACTGTAAAATATATGGACGTAGTATCCGTGACGTCACCCATAGGTTTCTAAAGAGCGCAAAAGAAGCCACAAGTAGGCGCGGCCAACCGTCGCCATTTTGTTCGCGCGTCATCACACCCACGGCGGGATACCAAACAAGGGCAAAGAGGCGGAGAGTGGGCGGAGCTACAGACACCTGCTGGCATTTAGCTTGGACCTGGTTCAGACACACTTTACTTTGGGAGAACTCTTAATACTTCATCACCTGCGACTCGCTTGTGTTCTGACCACTTGTGCTTGGTTGTACACTATATCAATAAAGTGTTTAGACTTTTAAAACACTGCTGTAATACATTGAGCCACTAAACATTGTTTTTATGACGTTTTTCAACAGGAAGAAAACGCAAATTACTTCCAAACACTTCAGATATAGTCTGTGTTAGTTAATGTAAGACTATTGATGAACTCCAGCATAACACTGTATGACAACACTTCAGATGACTGATCTAGAGCCCACAGCTAATCAATTCATCAGCTCTAAATATAAATATAAACGATAAATGATCTTAAATAAATCAAATACATGTATAGAGATGGTATATAAGTAGATAACTTTACTCACATGGGAAACGGAGGCCACGTGAATGGTTTGTGAGCACAATTAAGTGCACACAGCATGCCATGCCATCTAATAATTGTAGGAAACAAGTCCGAAAAGCAACTGACTGTGTAAAGCCACATAAAACAACACAGAAATATGATAAATATGCAGAGTTCAGTGGCTAATCTGCAGGATTCAGCTGAGGTGACGTGACGGCGACCAACGAGACCTAGCTGTCACTCAAGTGGCCACGCCCTTAATTATGCAAACTTAATATAACTTAATATAAAGGAAACGGATGAGTTATAAATAAATTCACCCCCCTCACAGTTGTCATGAAGGGTAATATTAGCTGTATTAACCCAAATCTTTTTTTGTAGCAGGCTGTAAACACCTTTTTTTCTGCTGTAAAGTTGGCCATTCTAACAGTGGGCTCAATTGAAATGTGCTCTGTTTTGAAGCCAGGAGCGGCAGGACTAGCGGAATTTCGGATGAATTGCAGTTTCAGTTACTTCCGTATTGGCTTCCTGAGGGAGAGCGGGAGGTTGCCGCTTGGTGACGCTACTGCAAATACAGGCATCAGACGTGTGTCTAATATAAATATGAAGAGTTCAGATGCAGAACCCTCTAAATCCATCAGACCTCTTTTCCTGTAAATGAGCATTTTCTATCAGGCTCCTCTGATAATGTTTAGAAGTTTCATTGTATATGTAATGATACGGTTATTAGCTGGTAAATAAAATATGTTTTTTTTCAAAAATGTCACTTTACACAATTCTGCTTTTCTTTAACAAGGGAGATTTCGTTTTCTTTTTAAAACCAGCTAAATCCACTAGTGCTTTTTTCTGCAAAAACATCAAAATCCATCTATTGAGACAAGACAGTGTATCTAGTTAAAAATGAAGATGACATTAGAAATGATTTTACATTATGAAACATTATGAAGTAATGTAAAGTATCAAAATCTGTGCGTTGTCCATTAATATAAGAAGCTAATCAGATGTACAGGAATTATAAAGAAATATAAATAATGTAGAGTTTTATATATTATATTTATCTTTAAAAAATAGCTTAAATTAGCAAATAAAACACAAGGTGAGCCAACTGGGCAGAAAGGGGATGCCTCTCAGACAACTCTAGAAGCTGTCATTCATTCATTTTCACCATACTCAAGATCTTGGTCTCTTGTTTATCCTCATAGCATCCATGTGGGATAAAAGAACGGCATCTTAACTTCGTCTTCTGTGAAACACAGTTGCTGTTTAATGTATAGTAAATCAGACTCATTTAAAGTAGCGCCGCTACGCTAAAACACGTCATGAATGCATGCTACACTCCCGACTGTACAGTGTGTTTTCTTATTATTATAATGCTCAGAGGTTTGAGGTAAGGGACGTCTTCGTTTGTCAGTTGACAGTCGGACAGCCTGATCCAGTTCATCAAACTCCATCTCTTAAAATCAAAATCTGAAGCGGAGTAAAACAGTGTCCTCATAAAGCCGGCGTATCAGCTCGCTGCTACATTGAACACACATGATTCGATTCGCTCTTCTGATTGGTTTTCGGGATATATCGGCTGTCAAAGGCAGGTGGCGTTTAGCTGCTTTTGCCAGCAAACTGTTATTTGTGAATGCACTGACGCTGGGATTTAGATGAGTAGAAGCAAAAATATGTGTTGAGGGTGTACTACATGCCTAAACAATTACTCAATGTCACTATCTCCTCATTTTTGGCAGAAGTGGCATTTAGCGGCTTTTGCACCTGAACTCTCATAATATATATATATATATACACAGTTGAAGTCAGAATTATACGCCCCATTTTGATTTTTTTTTCTTTTTTAAATATTTCCCAAATGATGTTTAACAGAGCAAGGAAATTTTCACAGTATGTCTGATAATATTTTTTCTTCTGGAGAAAGTCTTATTTGTTTTATTTCAGCTACAATAAAAGCAGTTATTAATTAAAAAAAAAACATTTTTGGGACATTTAGCCCCTTTATTATTTAATTAATTATTAATAATATTAATTAATTATTAGCCCCTTTAAGCTATTTTTTATTGATAATCTATGCCTAAACTTGCCTAACTACTCTAACCTGCCTAGTTCACCTTATTAACCTAGTTAAGCCTTAAATGTCACTGTAAGCTGTATAGAAGTGTCTTGAAAAATATCAAGTAAAATATTATTTACTGTCATCATGGCAAAGAGAAAATAAATCTGTTATTAGAACGAAGTTTTAAAACTATTATGATTAGAAATGTGCTGAAACAATCTTCCCTCCATTAAACATAAATTGGGGGAAAAAATAAACAGGGGTGCTAATAATTAGGTGGGCTAATAATTCTGACTTCAACTGTATATATATATATATATATATATATATATATATATATATATATATATATATATATATATATATTCTATTTTTCATATTTAATTACCGAATATTTGATACACTGCCTGTATGGGTTTAAACAAGGTCCGGTGCTGACGTAATGGGGGCGGGTACTTTCACTTTTCACTTCCATAAAAAATTCGTTCAGCGATTCATTTGTTCCCAAACCCTTCCTTATCATGAAGCTAATCTGCGCTGATTAGTCTGATGACCCAGTCTGTTGTGATTGGTCGACTGTTTTCAGCACGAGACAGAGACAAAACGCCCACCACGGCTACAGTATGAAGTAGCAGAGAGTGTGTGAGAGCCCCCAATGCAGGAGTGCAGCAAAGCAACGTAGTTAAACACCAACATATTGCTCTACACTTAAACACAACACCAAGTAATAACAGGGACACACATTCAGTATTAATCCACACAGTGACAAAAGCTGAACTATTTTGAAAATTGACCGCATGTTATGATCCAGAGGAAGAGGAAACTGGTCCATATGAACTGCCACAGTTACTGACAAAGTCCCATACCTAATAGTCTCTGCTGCTCCTTCAATGACGGTTGACGAGTCCCGTGCTGCAGCGTAGGTTATTGTATCAATCATCAGAGAAAT